>NC_041374.1:13708125-13923125 GCF_900634415.1 Cottoperca gobio
AAAACTGCTCTCATCAAACCACACCTCAAAAAACCCACCTTAGACCCAGGTGTTCTTGCCAACTACAGACCCATCTCCAACCTGCCATTTCTATCCAAGGTGCTGGAAAAAGTAGTTGCCACTCAGATTCAGGACCATCTCAACTTCAATAACCTCTTTGAAAAATTCCAGTCTGGTTTTCGCCTTGGCCACAGTACAGAAACTGCCCTGGTTAGGGTCATCAACGATCTGCTGATGACAGCTGACGCCGGATCTCCATCTCTCCTCATCCTCCTTGATCTAACTGCAGCATTTGATACCGTTGATCATGACATCCTCCTCAACCGTCTTCACTCCACAATCGGACTCCCTCACACGGCCCTAAACTGGTTCACCTCATACCTCACTGGGAGGACTGAGCATGTCACCTTGGGAGTGTCAAAATCACAAACACACTCTGTCACCTGTGGTGTCCCTCAAGGATCTGTCCTGGGCCCCATCCTTTTCACCATCTACATGTCTCTCCTTGGTCGTGTTATCAACCGGCATGGAATATCGTTCCATTGCTATGCTGATGATACACAACTGTACATCAGAACTAACCCAACCCCCTCTGCACCTCTGCCATCATCCACATTAACCACCTGCCTGGAGGAGATAGAGGCGTGGATGAAGCACAATTTCCTCCAATTAAACAGCACTAAAACCGAAGCCCTTCTAGTTGGCACCCCACATCAGGTCCAGTCCTCCTCCATAACCTGCATCACCTTCTCCAGTCAGAACATTCCACTCTCATCGACAGTCACCAATCTGGGTGTTAAAATGGATCTTCACCTGACCTTTGAGGCCCACATCAGACAAACATGCAAGAACTCCTTCTACCACCTCAAAAATATTGCCAAACTCTGCCCCACACTCTCTCTGTCAGATGCTGAAAAGCTTGTTCATGCCTTTGTCTCCTCAAGACTTGACTACTGCAACGCACTTCTCATCGGGATTCCTAGCAAAAACATCCAGAAGCTGCAATACATCCAGAACAGCGCTGCTAGGATCCTGATGAGAGTGCGAAAGTACGAACACATCACACCCATCCTCAAATCACTGCACTGGCTCCCGGTCTCACTCAGGATTGATTATAAAATCTCCCTTTACACCCATCAGTGCATTCACGGAAATGTTCCATCCTACCTCAGAGAACTGCTCACCCCACAAACCTCCACAAGAAACTTCCGTTCTGTAAAGGCTAACCTCCTCCTTCCCCCAGGACCAAGCTCAAAACCATGGGAGATCGCGCCTTCTGCTCTGCCGCTCCCAGACTGTGGAATGCTCTCCCTGAATATCTGAAGACGCCACAGACTGTGGATGCTTTTAAAACAGGCCTAAAAACGCATCTTTTTAACAGAGCATTTTACTAGACTTTAACCATTTTAAAGTGTTGTCTTGTCTGTCTACCAAATGTTTTTAATTTTATTTTTTTAAATGTATATTTTGCTCATCGTTTTTACTCTGTAGCGCCTATAAATAGATCTGGGAGGAGATACCCCAGGACACCATCCGTCGTCTCATTAGGATCATGCTCTGACGTTGTCAGGCATGCATACAAGCACGTGGGGCAATACGCAGTACTGAGTACCATTTTGAGTTGCTGCAATGGAATTTCAGCAAAATGGATGAGCCTGCCGAGTCATTGTTTCACTTTGATTTTCGGGGTGTCTTAGAATTCAGCCCTCTGTAGGTTGATCATTTTCATTTCCATCAAACGATGTAGCATCCTTTCGATCCTAACGCATTACCCAGTCCATATCAGTATAGATAGATAGAAATTCAGCTATTGTTTTCACAATTTATTTTACATGTATTGTTTATATTTTATTTTCGTACATTGGACCAAATGCCAATTATATACATTTTGTTTGGACATTCCAGGCATGGAGACCAAGTTCTGATTCTGAACTCAAACTGGACCAAGATATTATCCCAAGGCTGAGGAGGACCAAAAGCATACAGGTAAGTAACAAACACTATGCAGATACATTAGTAATGTATGTGCTTAATATTTTGTTACTGGAAGTTTCCATATTGTGTGAAGCAAAGTCTGAATAGCAATTGTTTATTAGTTAATTTATTTTACATTTTCTTTTCTAAAGATGACCAACCAGATTCAGTTCAATTCAGATGAGCTTTTTGACCCCACCTCAGACGACAGTGGAGAGGAATTTGTTCCTAAAACTAGTGAAGATTCTTCTGTTGGTACAGACACAAGCGAAGTTATTGAGCCAGTCAACCAGAAAGACAGCATGCTTAGATGCCAATACTTGAAGAAGCTGGATGTCATTAGAGATTGATGTCTCTCACTGTCACAATTGAGCAGTAGTTCTTCAAACCAGGCGCTCCCCTTCAAGAAAATATAGAAACTCTGGTATAAGACGTAAAAGACAACGTTTAGCCAGTGGATCCTGTCCTACAAAAAAAACCAGTAGTGGGCACTCATCAAAACAGAGTGGAAGTGAAGACACTGGATCGCCGTTTGAAAACTCAACACCAGATAGCCGTTTGAAAACTCAACACCAGATATGGAACAAACTCTTCCTGACAGTGCCTCTTCCTGCCTTACTGAAAACGAAGTGTCCGAAGGCTCACTTTACATACCTGCTGTCAGTAAAAGGAAGAATGGGTCAAGAATGTACAACAAAAAGCAATATTGCTTGTACTGTAAACTGGGAGTTGGAAAAATGGCAAGGCATTTGGAGCGTGCTCATCTAAATAAGCCAGAGGTTGCAGAGGCCTTTTCCTTCCCAAAAGGTTCGAAAAATAGACGAATGCATCTGGAACACTTAAGAAACAGGGGCAACTTTGCGCACAATGTTGAGGTATTAAATTCTGGTGTTGGAAATCTTGTTTCTCGTAAGTAACCACAACAGGATTCTCGAGCACAGAATTTCCTGCATTGTGTATATTGTCAAGGCTTTTTTACCAAGAGACTCCTTTGGCGGCACATTAGGATCTGCAAGTTCAAACCTGTTGTTCCACAAAAACCTGGTAAAACCCGTGTCCAGGCCCTGGCTGCATTTGCTGTACCTCCACCCCCTGGTGTCAAAGTAGAATTTTGGAAGCTGTTAAACAACATGGTTCAAGATGACGTTTATTCTGCAGTCAAATCTGATGGCTGTATTATAGAGTATGGTGAGCATCTGTACAACAGGCTTGGATATGATGTTGGCAAACATGAAGAACTGTGAAGAACATGCAGAAATTGAGAGAGATGGGAAGGCTTCTAGTATGTTCAAGGAAAACTACTCCTTTGAAGACCACATCAAACCCATACATTTCTTGCATGTTGTGCAAGCAGTCAAACACGTTGCAGGCTATGACAGTGAAACCAATGCATACAAGACCCCAAGTCTTGCTCTCAAAATTGGACATAGCTTGACAAAGATTTCACAGCTTGTTGAAAGCCATGCAAATATCCAGAGCAACTACTCTGCAGCAAAAGATGCTCGTATGTTACGCAGAGTATACGAAACCAGATGGAATGAACTGATATCTGCTGCATCACTGAGAACACTTCAGGAGTCTAAGTGGAATGCCCCTCTGCTGCTTCCATTCACAAAAGATGTACAGACTCTCCATTCTTATTTAGATGTGGAACAACAATGTGTTCACAGTAAATTGTCCACAGAGAAATCCATGGACATGGACACAGTTAGCAAAGGTGACTTTGACACAAGTCATTTTGTTCAACCGACGAAGAGCAGGGGAAGTGTCAAAAATGCCCCTCTCAGCATATTTGTCTCAAAATCCATCAGACCCTCAGGAAGATGTGAATGCAGGCCTCTCAGACCTAGAAAAGAAACTCTGCCAATACTTCAGGAGGATAGAGATAAGAGGAAAGAGGGGAAGAAAGGTCCCTGTGCTTTTGACTCCAGCAATGCAGCAAGCATTGGATCTGCTTGTCAGCACACGGCAGGAATGTGGGGTTCCTCAGGAGAACACCTACTTATTTGCGAGAACATCTGCTTTTACCTGCTACCGAGGTTCTGATTGCCTCCGATACTTTGCCAAGGCCTGTGGTGCAAAAAGTCCTGAAACTCTCACTTCTACAAAACTGCGCAAACAAACTGGAACTCTGTCTCAAGTTCTCAACCTCACTAATACAGAGCTCGACCAGTTGGCTGATTTTCTTGGCCATGATATAAGAATGCATCGGCAGTTCTACAGACTTCCTGAGGGCACCCTTCAACTTGCTAAAATTAGCAAACTTCTAATAGCCCTGGAACAGGGACGCCTGGCTGAATTCAAGGGCAAGACCCTCGATGACATCAACATTGATCCCGATGGTATTAATATTGTTTGTATCTTCACATGTTTCTACATAAAAAAACATTTCCTTATACAAAGTAATTATACTTTTATATCAAACATGTTTTTCTTGGGGCATTACAGAGTTGATTGAATCACATTCTGCTTCCACTAACGGTCATTCTCCTCTCTCTTACCCCACACTCACAGAGAATGTGCACCTGGACAGCAACATTGAGGCAGAGTGTGAGTCAGACTCCCAAGGTAAAAACAAATTCATAACTGGGACCATGCTTTTTTCAAGGATATATGTTTTTTTTGGCTCTAAACCTGATCCAAGACAAAACATTCGATATTTAGTCAGATTCTTATATTTATCTAATATTTGATCAAATATGTATCATGAGATACTTCAGTTAAATACTGGAGGTCTTGGCTCACAAATACTAAACTATTAAATTGTTCTTCTTAACCCTTTAACACCGAATGTGTCGTCGACGACACATTTTGCAAGCAAAACTTTGGATTACCGTAACTATGTCAAAGTTTGCGCAATCGAAAAAATTTCAACGGTTTCTGAAAGCTGAGACTCTGCGCTTTACGGCATATATCGACTCATTACGGTAACTTCACTTACGGCCCTCCGGAAGCCCGCGAAACAGCGCCTTCGTTTGAGCGAATACACACAGAGCGCTGGAGAGACACAAACAACACAGCGGAGAAATAGAGCCGGAAAACAGCGGATTGAATTCAAATGGAAGCAAGATGGTATGTAAATCAACACTTGTATAGCGTTGTGACTTGTTTAGAACAGTGTACCAAGTCTGTAAGATTGTACTAGGTGTGTAATTGTACTTTATATGCGTAAATGTGCGCGTCTTCTTCAAGTAGCTTGCGTCCTAGCCGAGGCTGTGTACAAGCTTTAGCTGGAGAGGAGGAGGTGTTACCAGAGATCACGAGGTGTTACCAGAGATCACAAGGTGTCACCAGAGATCACATTCAGGCCTGTAGATGGAGCTGTGGGGATGCTGGATGATCTGGTGACGCTGTCAGACACAGAAGCCCCTCACCACATCACACCACAAGATGGCAGACTGAGGCAGAGCCCGATGATGAGTCCCTCAACCACCCCAGGCGCCCAACCCCCTCTCGATATGGGAAACCCAGCACCAGGTGACATTTATTCCCACTTTGATGCTGCAGTTTTCAAACTCCTCTCTGAATACACAAACAAGAATGCAGCCAAAAGCCTGGAGAGAGGGAGACAGTTCATCTGGACTGAAATAACTCCAGAAGAAATGAAGAAGTCCACAGGCATGTTGCTGTACATGTCATTTTTGGACCTGCACAAAGATGAGCAACTTTTGGTGTAAGCAAACCATTTTCCATGTGTCATTCCCTGCCACTGTCATGTCCTCAGACAGTTCATGGCCATTTGATCTAATCTTCATCTGAGTGACCCAGAGAAAACAGGAGCAACAGGAACAGTCACTGGCAGTACCACCAAGACCTCTGCATGTGAAGGGACACTCAGAGAGGAGAGAATTACCCTGTGTGGGGGAAAACGCCTGGACATATTTTCCATTTTATGGCCTGTTTTTGCAGATGTAAGAGTAAAAGACTCAAAACTTTTACTGGATATAGTTGTATACATTTCAAACTTCAAATGTAACATGTTAAATCTCTTATTCATGTACATTTGCTGTGTTTTTTGTTCACTAAACCACTAAACTCAAATTCCGCTTTTGTATTTCTCTTCATTTTAAACTGTTATTACACTCTCATAACATGCAATAAATTGTAAATGACTGCCAGATATGGAAAGTTCCAGTTATTGTTGGAAAATGGGCAAAAGCACTTACTCACAGGACATTTCCTAACCTTTTTTATAGTCAAAATAAGCAAAAAAGTCCAGGCGAAAATGTTGAGGCTTTTTTGCCTTAGGTGTTAAAGGGTTAAATTACTGATATCATATGAATGATCTGGGAGATCACTGGTGCACCCAAAGTATTTTTCACATTCACACACACATTCTTACTTTAAAAACACCAAACACTAGCCGACTGTGGTTAACAAAGCTCAGTCGAATACAGTAAAGAAAAGATCAGATTTGGATCAGATTTCTTTTAGCCAACATCCACCCATTAAAAAATGCCCAGATTGGATCTTTAGGTTATTTGCTCGGGACATCTCCAATTTACTAAAGTATTACTTGTATTTCAAAATTGATATTTTTGATCATTTGTTTTCTTCTGGTTTTCAGAGGGTCACGTCACATCCAGTCAGAGGGAAGAGAAGGAGACAACAATGCCAGATGAGGGCCATCAGGATGCAGCACCACAACATGACACCATGACATCTCCACAACATGACATCTCCACAAGCCGTTCACCGGCAGTCACCAAAAATAATAAGGGGTAAAATCAATTAGAAAGTTTGTTACTGTATGCTCTTCCATGTTTTGGTACTACACTAACACATTGTACATCTTTTTATGTATAATGTTGATCATTTTAAGAAATTCTTCCGACTATATGACATTAAATCCTCTTATTTGACCCTTTGCATTTTTAATAGTTTTCAGTCTATTCTGGAAATAAATGTGTTTCTTTCATTCAATCCAATGTAAAAAGGTAATTTCAAACAAATTACAAAATGTTAATCTAACTAACCGCTGGTGTTATGCAGGTAGCTTTGGTGGTTTTACATACGGAGGTTTTGGGACATTCTCCTCTGAAATTTCTGCCACCATGCCCAATACTATGAAGGTCAATGGAATCAGATTTATTTCGGAAATACCGTCTGAGTGATTTAGTCAAACAACTTAATGCTAATTATTATTCTTCATACAAGTTATTATTATTTATTTTTTTATTGTAGCATCCATCTGCAAATAACCAAGTACATGTATTGTCAAAATGGAGTCTATAGTTGTGTTTAACACTTGCAGCCTTAAAATGAATGTTATCGACTTTTGTTCCTCAAATAACATTTCCATTACAGTTCCATGGAGTAACGCAAAATAATTTATTTGTGTAACTGTTTTACAGCTCGGCAGCCTTTCAAGAAAAACATATGGGAGAAGAAGGAGATCCATGCTGTTGAGAAGCACATGATGTCCTTCATCACTACATGTCGCATTCCAAGGAAAAGCGACTGCGATAAGTGTCTTGCACTCGAAGGAGAAACACTCAAACGCAGAAATTGGTTGGCCATAAAATTCTACATTAAGAATCGAATCACAGGTCTCAAAAGAAAAGTTTAAAGTGATCATTAATGTCTGTCGACACCTGTTCAATTTGTTGTATCACAGCATGTCAGAATTAGTTTATTGTATGCAACGAAACATTTTTTTTGAAAGTGTAGTGCTTGTAAATGTTAAATGTTTGATGCTAGCACCAATACGTCTTCAATCCTCCCTTATCTCTCTTATTATCTCACCTTTTATCTGATCATCTTATACAATTTCACCTGATCTTATCTTACCTTATTTCATCTCCTCCCACTTTATCTCTTCTCACCGTATCTCTCATCTTCTCTTCTCTCCTCTATTCTCATTCAATAATCTCTTTTATGTAATCTTCATTTACTCTAAATTCACCTCATCTTCTCTCCTATAATCTCTCATTTTATCTCCTCTTTTCTTGTCTTAATTTACTTTATTTTATATTGCACCTTATCGCCTCTAATAATCCTTCATCATATCCTATCTCAAATGATCCAATCTCATCTCCTTCTTCTATCTACCTTCTTCTTATGTCATTAACCTTTCATCTCCTGACCTTTATATAATACAACCTCCCTTTATGTCTTCTCTGATTCCCCCCCCCCCCCCATCTGCTCTAAACTGATGGAGTTGCAATTCAATGATATAAGCTGATTTTAGTTTACTGAACATTTAACATTCAAATAAAAGTTTTGAACATTAAATTCATTTGAAGAAACATCTGTGAACTTCAACAAAGGGAAGAAATAAACTGTGTTGTACTGCCAATACAGCATTAGGTGTGTAGATAATCTGAAGCATCTAGGACACATGTCAAACTCAAGGCCCGCGGGCCAGATGTGGCCCGCCATGTCATTTTATGTGGCCCGCGAGAGCTTAAAAGTTTTGAGTGTCTAAAAATAAATACCAAAAAATAAATTAAGAGCGTGCTTTGACCAAAAACTACATTTCCCACAATGCCTTTCGACTACACTAGCCGCGGCAGTTTCCATGCCAACAAGTGGAATTGAGATATAAATAATGATCCCAAAATGTCCAGAAAGAGAAAAGTTGATGGCAGACGGAAGACTGTTTCAAGAGAGATGGGAAGGCGAATACTTGTTTGTGCTTCAAGGAGAAAGACCGGTATGTCTTTTGTGTTACGAGGAGGTGTCGGTTGTCAAAGAGTACAATCTGCGTCGACATTTTGACACCAAACACGGAGCTAAGTACGCTAAAGCTAGCCTTCAAGAAAAGCAACAAATTGCCCAAGAATTAAAAGGCAAACTGCGGTCGCAGCAGAGTTTGTTTATGAAATCCACAGCCAAAAACGAGGCCGCGGTGAAAGCTAGATCCATTGTGGCTGAAGAAATCGCCCACGCTTCCAAGTCTTTTTCAGAGGGAGCGTTTTTGAAGCATGCTGAAGGTCTGTGAGCAGGTGTGTCCCGACCAGTTACAGACTTTTAAAAATGTCAGTTTAACAAGAAACACCATCGCCGATCGAGTGAAGGAACTAGCAGAAAATCTTACAACACAACTGGCCGAGGAGACACGCAGCTACACAGCTTTTTCATTAGCTGTTGATGAAAGCACAGATAACGCGGACACAGCGCAGTTATCAATTTTTATTAGAGGCATAAAGTCGGACCTCTCTATCACTGAGGAGCTGTTGGATGTGGCTGCAATGCATGGGACCACGACGGGACAGGACATTTTTGATGCGGTGGAGAAGTCCGTAAGTAAAAATGCATTGCAGTGGGAAAACTTGGTAGGATTAACTACAGACGGTGCACCGGCAATGTGTGGAGGAAAAGTGGGCTTGGTTGGACTAATGAAGGGGAAAATGCAAAAAATGAACTGTCACACGCCTCTGATAACGTATCATTGCATTATCCATCAAGAAGCTTTGTGTGGGAAGGTGCTGGGGATGGAGGACATTGTGACCACAGTCATGAAAACAGTCGCCTGAATCACCGTCAGTTCCAGCAGTTTTTGCTGGAGATGGGCTCGGAACACGGGGATGTGCTGTACCATACAGAAGTGCGGTGGCTGAGTAGGAGCAAAGTCCTCGAGCGATTTTTTTGAGCTCAGGGAAGACATTGCTCTTTTTATGCAGAGTAAAGGAAAACTCATGTCTGAACTATCAGATCCAAAGTGGATGTGTGACTTTGCTGTGTTGTGTGACATAACCGACCATCTCGCCCAGCTGAATCAGAAGCTGCAGGGACGCAAACAAGTCATCACGCAGATGTCCGACACGATCACGGCTTTCCAGCGTAAATTGGACTTATGGATGTGGCAAGTGAAACAGGACAATCTTGTCCACTTTCCTGTTTGTCAGAGCATGTCAGCCTCATTTCCCGAGACTTTTTCATGTGCTCAGTTGGCTACCAAACTGAGCTGGTTAAAGACTGAGTTTGATCGGCGCTTCTCTGACTTCAGAGCACAACAGTCTGGCTTTGACATCTTTGCCAATCCTTTCACCACCGATGTCTGCACTGCACCCCAACACCTTCAGATGGAGCTAATTGAGCTTCAAAGCGACAGTGGCCTGAGAGCAAAGTTCCAGGATGCTGCAATCCAGGACTTTTACCGTCTGCTGCCCCCTGGTTTGATGCCACAGCTTCGACTTCATGCTGCCCGTGTTCTGTCCATGTTTGGGAGCACCTATCTGTGCGAACAGTTTTTTTCCATAATGAATCTGAACAAAAACAAGCACAGATCACGCCTCACGGATAACAACCTCCATGCTGTTCTACGCATTGCCTCAGCACAGGACCTAAAACCAGACATTGACACACTGGCAACGGGAAAACGGTGTCATAAATCTGGTCAGAAAACACACAGGTAAGCATTTTTTTAAAAATTTAATTAAAATATAATAAAATGTATTTCAACCAAGAAGAAGAACAGTTAAACTGTGTGCAATTTAATGATTGTGCTTGCATTTTGTTTAGTGTTTATCATTTTCAGAACATGATCAATCGATAGTAGAGAGAGAATCCACTTGGTGTGTTCAAGGACAGGCAGCATCTCCTCATCAAAGACTAACCGAAAAACTTGACCAATATATTTGTGAACTGAGTCAACCTTTATTTTGGTATTTTTAGTTGATTACATATTATTTATGTGTAGCTGCTGTTGTAATTATTTAATGTTTGCAGGTCTTATGTGTGTATGCAGACAAATTGTTGTCATCAAACCATCAGTTGGATGCAAGGCTGTGTGCAGCCTTTTTTTGTAAAATGCTACATGTGTCATACATGTTCTTTGCAGCTCAGTTTTATGTTATTTTTCTTTATTCACTTGGACAGTTTGATCCTTCATTAATGGAGTTATGTGGGTTTTCATAAGCTGACAAAATTTAAAAGGATTTATGTTAGAGCAACAAGCAAACATATGTTTTCTATGCAACTGTAATTGTCACTTGAATAAGTTATAATAAATAATGAGTTATTTAACATTAAGTAGTAGTTACATTTATTTTACATTACATTCGATTACATTTAGTTACATTTATAAGTTACATCTGGCCCTTTGAGGACAGCCATTATGCTGATGTGGCCCTCGGTGAAAATGAGTTTGACACCCCTGATCTAGGACATGTTGAATTCATGATATGCATCATGTCTGTGTTTATGTATTCTGGAATTTAATATAATTGTGTTATACAGTAACTCAACAGAACCTCCATTTTACACTGCAGCTGAATATCATGACATCATGACAGCACTCACCTTGACGGTCAAAGGTGTTAATTGGTTCCCCAAAGTAAATTTAGTAAGACTGTGTGTGTGTGTGTGTGTGTGTGTGTGTGTGTGTGTGTATAGTGACCTCACGTATTTCTAAAAACCAGACTGTGTATTTTTGGAGCCCACATATCACTAAGAGCCAGACAGTGTGTATATATGGACCTCACTTATAACGAAGTACCTGACAAGTCCCCAGAAAGCTGTTTCTAGTCTGGTCAGTGACCTCTACTTCATCTGATTGATCATTTTAAGTGACATTTCTGTTTATGACCACTCCAGGATACTGCCTGATTTTTTTCAGTGCTGTACAACCTTCAGAAAGGGTGGTCTCCAAATATGGTCTGGTCAGGTACCCCCACAATACCACAAAGACAGGGATGTGTGTGTGTGTGTGTTGGTATATATGATTTATCCGGACATTACACCTGACATCTCACCTGGGCTCCAGGGACCTAAGTGTATTAGACGGACTATGCCAAAGTCCTCACAATTCAGAGAGTGTAACTCTTCTTGTTAGTGTCTAAATAACATTAATTCTCATTTTCGTTGAAAGTCCTTTTTATCCCTTTCACCTGATTTTTGTGTATAATTGTGTATAACACAGCATACCCTATCGATTGTGGCTGAATTGCAGTTTCATACACATTTTGGATACACACGGGTGAATTTTCGCGGGCTTTCTTCCGATTGGCTGATTTACGTTTGTGGGGGGTACCTACAGAACATCATGTCTAAGCTCCGCCCCCAGACCTCCGTGATTTAAAGGTCCTCGACTGGAACGCACCTGCATGGCTTTACTGAAGCACTGTACTGTACATGAAGGTAAGCATTTATATAAATATAGCTTAATTGGCTCTGCATATATTATATTAACTTATTAGCAGCAATGTAACTTCCGAGTGGTCACATGCACTTAGCTCTTTGCATGTGGTACGATAGCTAGCTAGGCCAAGGCCACATGTGGCTACACCCTCAGTGTTAAGCCTCGTTAACGTCGCGCGTGCACACTCCACCTGCAGAGAGGACAGGTGGAGGAGAGGACGTAGAAAGAAGCTTAGGTTTGACTTTTGGGAAGAAGAAAAAAACGAAGTAAGAGGTTTTCATGGTTATTTGCTGTTAATAACAACGTTGGTTTCTCTGGCTTGGTTAATTAACTAGCGTATAGCGTACTAGCGTATAGCCCCTCCTGCGCGTGCCCAGCTGGAGCGCGTCCTTAACTCATAGAACACTCTTTTAGCTTTTGTGTATTAAATCGATTTTGAAGCCTTAGTGATATTATTTTAAGTGTCCATAGATATCAAGCATTGCCTGGGATGCTGTCAGTAGTAGTTAGAAAATAACATCAATATGAGTGAGAAACTTTAGGCATTCTTGCACATTTATTTAAATGTTTATAAAGGTGAAACATATGGTGTTTTGTAGGTATAGTGTCAGTATCAGTATCAGCTGGTATTCACTTAAGCAGCTGTACAAGAGGTGAGGGGAAACAAGCCTGGCTCATATGTGTGTAAGTGTTAGTTATTGTTATTTCACTGTTAAAACTGTGTTAAATGTTAATGTTGCTCTTTAAACTGTTCATGTAGTTATACTAGCTGAGGACAGGGGCAGGTATGATTGTGATTACCGTTTCTATGGCAACCAGCCTGCCTCCTGTGAATGTCACTGCTCAGATTATTTTCCAAGGATCAGACTTTGTTAATAGTTTGGTTGATTTTTAGTTCAGACTGAACAAGTTGGACAATATAAAAGTAGGGGATGGAGATCCATATTGCTCCTTTTTCATATGTAATGAATGAATTGTAGTTAATTATATATTGATTTGTTCAGCAGTGTTAATAAAATGTGCATGGTGCCGCACAGCATCTGGCTTCTGTCCAGATGTTCATTGTACATTTCTGCTTTTCACAGCTATAGGCTTTTGTTATCTCATCATGCTTGCACTACAAATAAACATAAAAATCCTGGCAATGACTTTGTTAATTTAGGGATTTGACACTTGCCAGTAAAACATGCAAAGAAGAAAACGCGTTAATCCAAAGGAAGATGCAACATCTTGTGTTACTACTGGAAGGGACAAAGTGGGACTTGACATCAAATACATCAATGCCTGCAAAGGTAAGTTGAATCTTCTGATTGTTTAATCATGATTAAACTTTCTTGTTGTCACTTGTTTGTTATTTGTGTATGATCTAGGTCGTGGCATCTTCACCTCTGCTCCATTTGAAAAAGGGGACTTTCTGTTGGAATACAGAGGTGAACTGATAACCAAGCAAGAATGTGAGAGGAGACAGAGACTTTACCATGACCGCCTTAAAGTGTTCATGTTCGAGTTCCATTCTAATGGAAAACTGTGGTGGTACGTATTATGTCAGTGCTTAATCTAATCATAATTACCGGACAATTTGCTTTTGGTGTCCTGAACATACAGAAATTGTTGATAGAAGGCTCTTAAGCAGTGTTGCCAACTCCTCAGTAAGGAAAGTATCTATTGGCTGTCCTAAAAGTCGCTAAATGATGTCATCGCCTAATTTGCATAATCAACCATTTTCATGTAATTGTAATGGACGCTGTAGGAGAGGAATAACGTCGTGGGAGAGACAAAGTGTGTAAAATGTGCAATATGTTTAGAAGTACAAATTAACTTTCTTCTGTTGATTCTTGATTGTGTTTTTTATATTTTGCCATTGAAATAATTCATCACTTATCAAAATAAAAAGTTGCTAGAAGCTTTTGACAAAAGAAGTCGCCAAGAGGATTTGGAAAGTCGCCAGATTTAGCGAGAAAGTCGCCAAGTTGGCAACACTGCTCTTAAGTCTGGCATATTTCAACTACATAAGTATATAAATAAATAAAGTGTTACTTGTGTTTTCATAGTGTGGATGCAGCAAAAGAGGATGGGTCACTTGGTAGACTGATAAATGACGACCATATAGACCCTAATGCCAAGATGAAGTACTTCACGGTGCAAGGGAAGCCCCACCTGTGTTTGTTTGCAGTACGAGACATAAGTCCAGGAGAGGAGATCACCTATAATTATGGTGACTCAGACTGGCCGTGGAGATGCAAGGTGGTCAATATTTTACTTTGTCAAATTGATAGCAATCTTAAAGGACATACTCTAACCATAGAAGATTTCACACACATTAAATACTGTCTGTTCAGTTTGAACATCACTTTTACAACATTATTCACAGTTAGTTGATATACTAAAAAAACTACTTCACTCCCAAATGCAAACATCAAATATGCCGAGTGTATTACAGTAGAACATTTATTTTTACTGTATTTCATTGGTCTGGTGTTTGTTGTTAAAATCAGCAGAAACCTGGAGGAAAGACTTCGGAGGGGCAGCATGGTGAGGGACCTCCCACATCAGAGCCTTCTACGAGTACTCAAAAGGCGTCAACACGTCTGAGTCAAAAAAAGGCGAATGCAAGTTCATCAACTGGTCTGCTCAAAAGCTTTGGAAAGGTAAGTGTAGTGTGTTGTTTCATGATATGTATAACAGGTTTGAAGCAACACATAGATGGTAGGTGTCGATATATTTAACTTTTTCTTCTTAAATGTAATATTGCATATTTAATTTGAATGTTGCTGCACAGTTACAAAAGGCTGTGCTACTACAAGCCAACTCTTGGTATTCTGGCTAGCCACAAATTCCCCTTCTACAATTGAAGATGTATGTCTTACAAAACTATCCAGTGAGGTTCAAAGCAAAGGTTTCCTCTCAGTCTTTTTGTCAACAGTAGGATGTCTTCTTTAATTCAAGCCTGTCTATTTATTGTCCCTTTTCTTTCCTGCTTTATCTGCTACAGATGAAGACTGAGAGCAGCCGCATCCAGACAGTTGCGAGCGACCCGAATCAAACAAGTCCGGTACTTGGTCGACTGGAAAAGCTTGAAGAGGTAAATTAAATCCAATGTGCTGCCTAATGATGTCACTTGTGTTAAAATATCAACTCAACCAACATGTTTCATTGGTGTTGTGTGTGTGTGTGCAGTCGCCTGAGTGTGACATGGTTTGTATGGACAATGGTATGTAAGGACATTCTCATGAAATGCCTTTCAAAGTGTAAATCAGTATAAACTCTGAGTGTGTGTGTGTGTGTGTGTCGAGCAGTGAGCCGCTTAAATATCATTTGGGAGGACCGTACAGTTTATAGGGTCCTGCCAACATGTTTCATTGGTGTGTGTGTGTGTGTGCAGTCGCCTGAGTGTGACATGATTTGTATGGACAATGGTATGTAAGGTAATGTGCAAATGAGGACCCAGTCACTAGTAATAAATGGAATTTGTGACACAATCACATTTAAAATGAATTAAAGCAAATCTAAGCGCTATAAAGGCATGAAGCCAGTATGTGAAAAAGCCTACAGTTCCCGCTTCCAGGTAGAGTTATCATTTTAGCATGTGGGTTGGCAATAGAGAAACAATGGAGTAATCTGTTTCATCAGTCAACATTTAGTTTGAAGATTGTAGTTTTGATAGTCTACAGAGTGTACTCATTTGGCCTGTTAAGGGACTATAGAACGTTCCAAAGTTGATTTGTTTCCCACAAAACACTCACAAAAAAAGGCATAAAACTTTCACATAATGGTACAAAGACAACATCGTGTCTTTAAGATATGTAGGATAATATCTTTTTTCCTTTATGCAGGGTATTGATGAGGACATGTATCAGAAGGATTCTGGGGCCACAAATTCCCCATCTACAACTAAAGATGTTGAAGAGGTAGATCATTATAAAATATACATTTTCATTAATATTTTGCATTTGTGGTCTGTCTTTAATAACAAGATTCCAAGATGGCGGCGTGCAGCGGCTCACGGCTCTCTGTTCTGGTTGTGCACGGTTTGTTTTTTTGTTTGTGTGCGTGAACGCCCAAGTTCTGGCAAAATACATATACAGTCGCTTGGACTTATTTGACATCGGGATGAGTTGTCGCTCTGACATCACAGCCGATTTCCACCGTAATAACAACATACCGGAGGACATAGCGAGACCTCTCGGGTCTCCCTGGATTGTTTTCGGGCCTGTGAAGCAACGCAGGCGCCGGAGGGAGAGGAAGCAGAAGCGAGGATGCCGTGCAGGCCTGCTTGCTAGGCTAAGGAAGCGGTCGCACCGACCACCACTACCAAGCCTCTTCCTCGCTAATGCCAGGTCCATCGTCCACAAAATCGACGAACTGGAGGTACTATTAGCTGCTAACACGAACGTCCGCGACTGCTGTGTGATCATCACGGAATCCTGGCTACACTCGCGGATTCCGGATGCAGCAGTGCAGCTCCCAGGCCGCTCTACCCACCGCTACGACAGGAACAGCGCTTCCGGTAAGAGCCGAGGGGGTGGTCTGTGTGTTTACATCCACAACGACTGGTGCATAGACTGCAGGGTCACTCATACACATTGCTCTCCCGACCTGGAAGTAATGTCTATTATGTGCAGAGCCTTTTACCTGCCTAGAAAGCTGACGGGTGATAATCAACACTGTGTATATCCCACCTGATGCTAACGCTAGCATTGCACTTGACCACCTCCAGAGCTTAATAAATAAACAACAGAGGTCCCATCACGACGGAGTTCATATTGTAGCTGGAGACTTCAACCATGTATGTCTCAAAAATGTGCTTCCTAAATTTGTACAATGACCACCAGAGGAAAGAACACACTGGACCGGGTGTATTCTAACCTGAAGCATGCTTACAGAGCGGTACCACTCCCCCATTTAGGACTATCTGATACACACATGTACCCACGTGTATTACACACGTAAACACGTGTAATGCACACACACACGTGTAATACACACACACACACGTGTAATACACACACACACACGTGTATTACACACACACACACACGTGTATTACACACACACACACGTGTATTACACGTGTACACACGTGTATACACATGTACACACGTGTATACACATGTACACACGTGTACCCCACGTGTATTACACATGTATACACATGTACACACGTGTAATACACGTGTATTACAAGTGTACACAAGAACATCTCACTCTATGTGCTCACTGTGGTTGTTTCTTCTAAACCAGTGGGGAAAAACACACAAAATGTCCATAATGTGTGTCCATGTGTAGACCAAGTAAAGCAAAGAATAGCAGTCAACACAAACCTGTGTCAAACAATGCATTTTATGTTGTTGCTTTAAATAGAATCCTTTATGTAATTCATCAGAGGAAAGCTTTTACTGTGAAATGAGCAGCAGGAAGTTGTTATGCTGAATTAGCAGTAATTCAGTATCATGAAATACAGCCCCAATATGCTGTAGGCAAGACTTCCATTCTGATTAGTGAAAAATTTACCTTTCAAATTAAATGCATTGCGAGCCTTACAAAGATTGATAGATAAATGGTGATTGTAAGGTGTGGACCCCTTTAGATTCTTCAGGTTTTGCATCTCATCCAGTTGGCTTCTTCAGCTTACACTGTATGGCCAATTACATAATGATGGCCTTAAATGATGCTACTATATGATAAATATTTTGATGTCCAGTCCAGTCATATGAATTTTACTAATACCATTTCCCAGATGAAATTGCGTTAAGTGATGCTGAGTCCAAGGACAGTGGGAGTGAATCCGATGACAGTGGCACAGCAAGAGCTAGCATGCCTGTGGATGTTGCATCAGACTCTACAACCACAGAGACGGTCCATGACACGGGAGAGTTGGGTAGGTTACCTCACTTCATAGTCATGTTTCTGTTTATAAAATGTATCTTCTGTGAAATAATAAACTTCTGTCAAATGATATATTTATCAGGAACGGTGTCGGAAGTGTCGTACACAGCAAATGAGCCTGACCCTCCCTCTGAAGGTAAGTTTGAGTGTAAAGCATCTTTAAAGCTCTAAATAATGCACTGAGGCAATGTATACAAAAAGAAAAGACGATATAAAAAGACATCAGGTTAAAAAGGATCATAAAATAAAGGTAAAAAGTTGAAATGGAACAAGAAGAATAAACGGAAGACTGAAAAATGACAATACAGTATAAGAATAAATATGGGCTCCCTGGTCATCGACACAGCAAATAGACCACAACGTCCACTTTGAACTTTCAAAATGCAACAATGCCAAAAGATCTTTAAATTGAATTTAATAAAAGAGAAACTGTACCACATTCAAAGAAAAATGTATCCGTATTAGTAAACTAGATATAGAATAAACACATTTCATTATACCCCTTTAATCCACTGTGCTGATCTATATATGGGTATTAGTCACACAAGTCCAGACTTGACTAGTCCTATTTAAAAAACAAAACAAACAAAACTGTGCAGTCTCTCTTCAGGCACTGCTAATGTCACTTTGAATGTGGCCAACGTGCTGACTCAGCTTTAAGGGTGTTAGATGTTGTTCAACAAGCAAACTTCTTTCATAAGATTGAAAACAGGAGTTCAGAGGGTTAGAGGATGAACAGAAGAAGCATATAAGAGACAGAAGAACATACAGTATATTAGTATATGTTAAAAACAAAGCATAGTGCACAGTAAACTACTTAATTCAATCCAACAGTTCAGCCACTTAAATTGATGAACAGCAAAGATGTTATAAGATGTGGGTTATGGGTCACGACATCCGTGTTCATCGCGATTCTTCAAGACTTGTCATAGTTTTCTGTTTGTGTGATATTGATTTCTACTTTGCATATCTTCCAGGAAAAGATGCTGTTGAAGAAATTGGGTCCAGAAGAGGGCCAAAGAAAGTGTGGTCTAAGGCTGAAATCGCCGCTGTAATGCGGCATTTCAGAGATCACATATGTCAAGGAAAACTGGCCACCAAAACTGAATGCAGTCACTGCAAGCTGGTGGAAGGCCTTATGTTGGCACAAAGAACGGTGCAGAATATGAGGAACTTTGTGAGAAACCGAGGCATAGCTGCAAAGAGGCAGTCACAGAAACAAAAGCCGTAAACCCACTGGCTACTATTTGTAGTTATTTTTCTGTATGTTTGGTAGTTATACCGATGACTTCATGTATTTTATGAAGCAATCAACACGTTCTTTATATGTTATAGCAGAAAACTAATGTCCGTTGAAAAGAGTTGTGAACCAACAAGCAAACATTAGTGTTCTTTTATTTTAATTTTTTTTTTATTGTCAGGAGGAAGTGCACTTGTTTTTACACGCTTGTTTTATTCACATATTGTTGATATGTCTTTACATTACAGTATGTGCGTGAACAGTTATTCTATTGCAAGTTCTATTGCAAGTTCTTTTGTTTTGTTAATAAAAGGAAAAAGTTCCATTAATGCTTATCCAGTCAGGTTATGTGTATTTATGTTAATGATCATTGTCCCTTTAACCCTTTAACACCGAATGTGTCGTCGACGACACATTTTGCAAGCAAAACCTTGGATTACCGTAACTATGTCAAAGTTTGCGCAATCGAAAAAATTTCAACGGTTTCTGAAAGCTGAGACACAAACAACACCGCGGAGAAGTAGAGCCGGAAAACAGCGGATTGCATTCAAATGGAAGCAAGACTGTATGTAAATCAACACTTGTATAGCGTTGTGACTTGTTTAGAACAGTGTACCAAGTCTGTAAGGTTGTACTAGGTGTGTAATTGTACTTTATATGCGTAAATGTGCGCGTCTTCTTCAAGTAGCCTGCGTCCTAGCCGAGGCTGTGTACAAGCTCTAGCTGGAGAGGAGGAGGTGTTACCAGAGATCACAAGGTGTCCCTAGAGATCACAAGGTGTCACCAGAGATCACATTCAGGCCTGTAGATGGAGACAAAAGCCCCTCACCATATCACACCACAAGATGCAGACTGAGGCAGAGCCCGATGATGGAGTCCCTCAACCACCTCAGGCGCCCAACCCCCTCTCCATATGGGAAACCCAGCACCAGGTGACATTTATTCCCACTTTGATGCTGCAGTTTTCAAACTCCTCTCTGAATACACAAACAAGAATGCAGCCAAAAGCCTGGAGAGAGGGAGAAAGTTCACCTGGACTGAAATAACTCCAGAAGAAATGAAGAAGTCCACAGGCATGTTGCTGTACAGGTCATTTTTGGACCTGCACAAAGATGAGCAACTTTTGGTGTAAGCAAACCATTTTCCATGTGTCATTCCCTGCCACTGTCATGTCCCCAGACAGTTCATGGCCATTTGATCTAATCTTCATCTGAGTGACCCAGAGAAAACAGGAGCAACAGGAACAGTCACTGGCAGTACCACCAAGACCTCTGCATGTGAAGGGACACTCAGAGAGGAGAGAATTACCCTGTGTGGGGAAAAACGCCTGGACATATTTTCCATTTTATGGCCTGTTTTTGCAGATGTAAGAGTAAAAGACTCAAAACTTTTACTGGATATAGTTGTATACATTTCAAACTTCAAATGTAACATGTTAAATCTCTTATTCATGTACATTTGCTGTGTTTTTTGTTCACTAAACCACTAAACTCAAATTCCGCTTTTGTATTTCTCTTCATTTTAAACTGTTATTACACTCTCATAACATGCAATAAATTGTAAATGACTGCCAGATATGGAAAGTTCCAGTTATTGTTGGAAAATGGGCAAAAGCACTTACTCACAGGACATTTCCTGACCTTTTTTATAGTCAAAATAAGCAAAAAAGTCCATACGAAAATGTTGAGGCTTTTTTGGCTTAGGTGTTAAAGGGTTAAAGACCCATCAGTGTTTGTTGTGACCTTATAAGTCACATGTTTGTCAAAGAGAGAACTGTCTGTGTAAACCACAACAGTGTCAGGGTGGGGTGTATGAGCTTGTGATGGGTGTATATGACATCTGAAGTGACCTAATTTTTCTTCAGATTTTTTAGAAGTGTTTTAATCTAACACCCATAGCTCTAGGACAGGGGTCGGCAACCCGCGGCTCCGGAGCCGCATGCGGCTCTTTCATCTCTCTGATGCGGCTCCCTGTGGCTTTTGAAAATAATTAATGAGTATTTAATTAAAATGTATTTTATTTTAGTTTGTTCGTTTTTAAAATGTAATTCTAAATTTGAAGATTATGGTGATCTTGTAACATCTAAATAAAACGTGTTAAAAAATGTTATGTCGCTGTTACTATGCGTCACAACCGCCAATGTGCGACACCCGCCAGCGCGCGATTTCTTGAACTTTTCGAATCCCAGGTAGGACAACTATGGAGAATTCTAAGAAGAGAAAAGTGTCTGAAGAAAACAGAACGTTCAATGGTACGTGGACAGATTCATTTGCTTTCACTGCTGACGAGACTGGTTTACCAGTATGCTTAATATGTAATGAGAAACTAGGAAACAACAAAAAGTCAAATGTCGCAAGACATTTTCAGAATAAACACGCTCAAAAATATCCGGATGGAGATGAGAGATAAAAAGCCGTTTCGGAACTGATGCGGAAGGTTGATCTGAGTAAAAATCACTTCAAGAAGTGGATGAAGTCTGCAAATTCAAGTACATATGCGAGTTTTGTAGCCGCTCAGGAAATAGTCAGGCACGGGAAGCCGTTCACAGATGGAGAATATATAAAATAATCTTTCATTAAGCTTTCAGAACATCTATTCACGGACTTTAAAAACAAGAGTGAAATTGTGCAGAAAATCAAGGATATGCCCCTCTCTGCAAAGACTGTCAAAGACAGAACCATAAAAATGGCAGAAGACATCACCAGACAGCAAATTAAAGACATCAATTCAGCTGTGGCCTATTCAATTGCCTGTGATGAATCTAAAGACAAAGGTGATATTGAACAAATAGCGCTGTTCTGCCGGTATGTAAACTCTGCCGGGCCACAGGAAGAAATTATTGAGTTGATACCACTAAAAGGCCAAACACGGGGGGAGGACATCTGTGAAGCTGTCTTGAATTGTTTAAGAGCCAAAGGAATAAACACCACCCACCTGGTGTCAGTGGCTACTGATGGAGCACCAAGTATGACAGGAGCGCAGAAGGGCTTTGTGGCTTTACTGCAGAAGTCGCTGGACAGAAAGCTGCTGACTTTTCACTGCATCCTGCACCAAGAGGCACTGTGTGCTCAAACATTTCCTCCGGAATGCACAGAAGTAATGAATGTTGTCATTCAGATTGTCAATAAAATAATGGCAAAAGGTTTAAATCACCGTCAGTTCCGTTCGTTACTGGACGAACTGGAAAGCACATATTCTGATCTCCAGCTGCACAACAAAGTCCGGTGGCTGTCCAGAGGGGAGGTGCTGAAACGCTTTGCCGCGTGTCTGGAAGAAGTGAAAACTTTCCTGGGCAGCAAAGGGCTCACATTTCCTGAGCTGGAACAGCCAGAGTGGCTGGAAAAGCTACACTTCATGGTAGACATGACAGCGCACCTGAACACGCTGAACACAGCTCTTCAGGGGAAAGGACGCACAGCTCTGCACATGCTGGAGGAGGTTTTGGCATTCGAGCGCAAGTTGACAGTGCTTGCCAGAGATTTACAGAAAGGTACACTGTCACACTTCCCCAATTTGAGAGAGTTCAAAGAAGCTCACATGATAAATTCGGAGTATTTACATTCTGCAATCATCGCAATGCAAACATCGTTTGGGAAACGATTCTGTGAGTTCAGAGAGGAAAAAACCACATTATCCTTCCCTATCACTCCCCTAAGCCTCGATCCATCCCTGCTGAATACAACTGCATTGGCAGGTGTGAGTCAACCTGATCTTGAGATGGAACTGGCCGACATAGCCGACAAAGACATATGGGTGTCCAAGTTTAAACGATTGACAGCAGACCTTGAAGATGTTGCCCGTCAGAAGGCCGTTCTTGCTCAGAATCACAAATTGCGTGATATTGAAAACCTCCCCAAAACGGACCAACTTGTGTTCGAAACTTGGAATGCTATCCCCGACGTTTATGTGAACATGAAAAAGTATGCACTTGGAGTCCTGTCGATCTTTGGATCCACATATGTATGTGAGCAGGTGTTCTCCAACATGAACTTTATTAAAAGCAAACATTGCGCACGCCTCACAGATGACAGCTTACGATCCTGTGTGAAGATGAAGGTGACGGCATACAGCCCTGATGTGCAGACGCTGTGCGCTGAGGTTCAGGAGCAGAAATCACATTAACCAAGTATGATAAATATTTTAATTGCCTATTATTTTGCACATATTCATATTTTTTCATTGTTCAGTGAAATAGTCCTTTTATTTTTCAGGTTGACAGCTGACTGCACGCGCCAGTAAAAGGATGACGGCACACAGAGAGAGGACGGCATTTTTGGTTTGCTGACGGTGGATAATTTAAGTTCAGCGTTTTTTTTTCATAAATACAAGGACTCAAATAGACATTGAGTATTTTACTTGAAAGTAACCTTCAACCCAACGTCAACGTCTTTTTTTCGGAGCTCAAAATGTTTTGTTGCATGCAGAAATGTAATTTTGTTTTCTCTGCAGTCGTTCATTGATTTCATAAATGCAACACATTATAGTTTGTTTATACATAGCATAAAGGCAAAAAAAACGTTATATGCAGTATTATTTCATTTTAAATGTCAAAAGGGTTTTGTGGCTCCCAGTGTTTTCTTTACTGTGGGAAACGGGTCCAAATGGCTCTTTGAGTGGTAAAGGTTGCCGACCCCTGCTCTAGGACCTCAGGAAAGGGTAGCCCATATAAACCACCACCGGGCGGGTTTGGAGAAAAAGACCCGCTAAATCATATATACCCGTATGTGTGTGTGTGTGTGTGTGTGTGCATCTGTATCCTATATATCAATATATTATGATGCTGACCTTTGGAACAACCAACATGGATATGAACTTGCAGTCCAGCTGACCTGACACGTGGTCGCGCCTGCATGGACTTGTGGCGTGTCCGTGGAGGGGGATCCGTCTGCACAGCAATTTCATTCTGACATGTCTGAAATGTACAGAACACAACTTTATTAATAAGTATTTGAAACCAGCTTGAAATTGTATTGCACGTTTATACATGTGTGCATAAAGAAAGTATCTAACATTCATAATAAAAGATGTGGTTGAATTGATTGAGAGAGAAATTATATAACATCAAACAATTACATATATGAATTATGTACATGCATGTGGTGATGCTATACTTTTTTAACACGTCATGTGCAGGTCTACTGGTACTACAACTGTAATGTACAGATGACGTACAGTCTGTATACTTACTGGTGTACACACAGCTTCCTCCCCAGTGTGGATGCCCAATAGATGGTCACTGATCATACAGGTATCCTCAGTTCTGTCAGTGGCTTCATTCACCAATGTTTCAATACCTCTGTAATAATAGGGTGAAAGTTACTCTCACACCACAAAATAAAAATCGGGAAACCCGTTATAACATTGAATCTATACTTAAATTTAGCTAATTCAGTGCAATTAGTTATTAATACTACAAACAATTATCAACATCTCAGCCTCTGAGCCGTAATATGACATAAGATGGCGGATATCGGCTAGGGCCTGGGGTAAACTCGTTACATACAGTAGGCCTAGACCGATTATGGCTTTATGCTTGTAACAATAAATACAGTAAACAAGTAGCACGGCTTACCTTCGCTCTCTCCCTTTTGGCGAATGCATTTCGTCGCCTCTTTGGTGGAGGACTCTGCACCGGCGGAGGTGTTTGAAGCAGCGTGCTGGCTTGTGCTGGCTGGGGTCTCAGCAGTATTGTCGGCACAGCATCTGCGTTCAGTCTATGCTTCTTTTTGTATCCCATTTCCCTGGCGACCATCGTTGATTGATGAAAACACGATCTCTCAAAGTGCTGCCCACATATCGTCGGTTTCATCGACCCCGGTTTTCCTGGTCCAGCAAACTTTTCCCTCGTTCAACGCACTTCACTTGTCCATAGACGCGACATCTCACCATTTTTTGGTCACGGAAACATCCCATAGCCAGATTTGGAGACGGCCCCACATCCCCGTACAACACATCGTTTGACAATTATTTTTTCCGATCGATTGTTGTCCATTGTTTTCATAATACTTGACAGCAGTTTTTGCTGGACGCTTCAACGCAGACGGCGGCTGTAACGCAGACGAACACTGGCGGCGGCTGTGTTCTACTTGCGGCGGCTGTACTCTACTTGTGGCGTCATCGCCTGAACATTGCCGAAGTGGATGCTGTCGGCGCAGCGATCGATTGTTGTCAGCGGAAGTCATTTTTATACTGTTATGATCGTGATTTATTACGAATACATCAATATTAAAAAAAATATATATGGCACATTTCACAATAGATATGCAACCTCTATCATATACCAAGCCCAATAACACGGCCCTTTAAAGTGCTGGACAACTGGGACATTGGGTGGAAAATGAAGCATTCTAGCCGTCTCGTTTACGGGCAAGAGGGCAGATTTAGACCAATTAATAGCAAAGCCAGAGAGACAACCAAACTCCTCACAAATAGATAATAATTCAGGTATAGATTGAGTCGGACTTTCCATGAAAACCAGAATATCCGTGTATAGCGCCACCTGGTGGTGAGTGTCATGAACAAAGATCGGATGTACATTAGGAGATTGCCGTATCATTTGGGCTAGAGGTTCAAGGGAGAGTGCAAAAAGTGCTGGGCTCAGTAGACATCCCTGACGGGAAGATCTAGATACAGGGAATAGTGCGGAGGATAACTGCCCAGTGAGCAGCAGAGCTGAGGGATTAGAGTACAGCACCTTGACCATATGTATAAAGCCATTACCAAAACCCATTTTCTCCAGCACAGACCACAGAAAGGACCATTCTAGTCTGTCAAAGGCTTTCATTGCATCAAGAGACAGCACTGCTGTCGGGTCTTTTTTGTCTACTGAAGCGTCTATTATATGGAGAAGACGTCTAACATTATCAGCAGCTAGCCTTGACTTTATGAACCCTGTCTGATCACAGTTAATCAATGTTGGCATATAATCCTAAATGCGGCTGGCAAGCACCTTTGTAAAAATTTTAAGATCTGAATTGAATAAACTTAGAGGCCTATAACTAGCACAATCTGTCGGGTCCTTATCCTTCTTTAAGAGTAAGGAAATCAGGGCTATGTTCACATCCCTCGAAAAACTGCCCTTATCTATCAAATACATTATCATGTCCAAAAGTAGTGGACCCAGTTTATCCCAAAATGCCACATAAAACTCTGGAGGTATCCCATCTAAACCTGGTGATTTGTTTCATTGCATGTTGCATACTGCATCTTTTAATACCTCTAAGGAAATTGCATCATCAAGATGGGTAGAATCAGTGACTGTAAGCTGTGGTAAATCTAGCTGACCAAGAAAGGCATCACATCTATTCTTGTCCAACTGAACTTCTGACTTATATAAATTGGAATAAAATGTGCGAAAAGTCTCATTTATTTGCTTTGGCTCAGTTGTGACATTATCATTCAAAGATTTAATGGAGGGAGTATCTGCGAAGTGCTCACTAGACCTGATTTTTGAAGCCAAGAGGTGACTGGGCCTAGACCTGTGGAAGTAATAACGCTGCCTAACCCTATGCATTAGAAATTCTGATCTTTGCTTCAAAATATCATTTATTTCTTTTTTGACAAGTTCACGTTTAGATGCCGTTTGTTTAGAGCAGGGGTGCTCAATACGTCGATCGCGATCTACCAGTCGAGCTCAAAAGGTACTGTGGGTAGATCGCATGACATAAAAAAAATAGACAGTCTATCATCCATCCCGTCACTAGACTGATATACAGGGCAGCCAGTCAGATGACATCTGACTTTTTCTGACACTTAGGTCACTGCGCATGCGCAAACAACGGCGCTAAGTGCAGCAAAACTAACAAGCTAGCTAGCGAGTTACCTCCAAATTTTAGCCCTCGGTTTTTTCTCTTAAACTTAAGAAAGGTTATAAAAATGAGTGGGGAAGCTGGACCAAGTAAGAAGACAAAAACGTATCACTTTCATACGGAATGGGAAGACTTTTTTTCACAATGACATTTTCGAAGTGCGCTTGCCTCATCTGCCAGTCTACCATTGCAATACCAAAGAAGGGAAATGTGGGGCGACATTTTCGGACTGTTCATAGAAGATACGACACCGACATCCCGCCGAAAAGCGAGCTGAGAAAGAGAAAAGTGAAGGAACTTAAATGCCAGTTGTCCGGACAGCAGTCACTTTTCTCAAAACATACTTCAAAAAGCGAAAGCAGCCACCGAAACATCGTTCCGGGTGAGTCACCTCATCGTTAATAACAAGAAGTCCTTCCAAGACGGAGAGATGGTAAAAGAGGCGTTTGTTGAAGCAGCTGACTCATTGTTCGGAGACTTTAAAAACAAGGCAGAAATATTATCTTCGATCAAAGCTCTCCAGCTGTCAAGAAGTACAGTTACACGGCGCATGGCCGAGGATTTGACCCAGCAACTTCGGAAGGACATCGCAGATTGCGAGTGTTTCTCACTGTAGTTGGACGAATCTACGGATGCGAGTGACACAGCCCAGATGTGCATTTTCATTTGTATGGTGTTTACTGAAATCACTGCAAAAGAGGAGCTATTAACAAGACTGCACATGAAAGAACAGACGCGAGGAGAGGACATATTTCAGTCGTTCAAAAACTTTAGCGAGATCGCCTGTTCTATTCGTGCCAGATCTCTTCAAAGACAGCTATTCCGTGCACAGCTGGAGAAAGCTGACTGCGAACAAAGATGCAACATCTCTCCTCAAAGCTGCAGCACCATGATTTGGCAAACTTCCAGAACCTGGTGTCAGAGCTGGAGTTGCAAGGGAAGGCCTGTTGTGCAACTTAACATTGTACGCTACACAGAGCAGATCGACAATTGTCTGTCATAGTTTCACAAACGCGTTCAAGACTTTTCTTTGCTCGAGCCAGTCGCTACATTCATGTGCTATCCTTTTCGGGAAGATGCTGAGGTTGATTCACTCGCATCAAAAATTGTAACACTGTTTCACCTGAACTCTTCTGAAGTGGAAGATGAGATTTTGACACTGCAAGCCAACATTCAGCTGAAGTCCAGAGCTCATGGACAGTTCTGGAACTTACTCACAGAGGAAAAGTACCCCAACATGAGGAAATGTGCTACCTCCTTGACTGCATTATTCGGCTCCACTTATTTATGCGAGTCAGCCTTTTCACACATGAAGATCATTAAGTCAAAGTACCGTTCCACCATGACTGATGATCATTTGGAAGTGTGCTTGAGGCTGGCTGTCAGCAGCTACTGCCCGGACTATGCATCCCTGGCTGATTACATTCAGTAAAAGTCATCAAGAGTAAAGTCAAGTAATGACAAAAAATGTACATAGTTAATTGTGTTTTGCAATATGGGCTCATGCTGGTATGCAAGGTACATCAACATACATTGTAAAAAGAATTCTCAATATATTTATAAATAAATATATGATTTGCATTTTTGTAGTAGGTAGATCATTTTGACTTGGTCATTTTATAAGTAGCTCGCATGCTGAAAAAGTGTGAGCACCCCTGGTTTAGAGTAATTATTTTGCAAAATAGAGTCTAGATTAGCAAACTCTGCTTCCAGAGCCCGTAATCTGGCGGATCTATCCTTACATACATTTGAAGAGAACAATATTGTGTTGCTCCTTATAAAGCCTTTGACTGCATCCCATAGTATTCTAGGGTCCTCAACTGAACCTATATTTATGTCAAGAAATGCTTCCAATTGCATCAGGAATTGTTCTTTATATTTTCATGTCCTAGTAAAGTGGAGTTGAGGCGCCTTCTAGTGGCGCGCTTGGATAAATTTCCCAGAGTGGCACAGCAGAATACTCCTTTGTGGTCTGAGCGCGCAACTGGAAGCAACACTACACTATCAATTTTCTGGAAAAGTTGTGGCGAAGGTAAAAAGATAATCTATCCTAGAAAAAGATTTATGTCTGGCTGAATTTGTTTTATAATCTTTTACCCGTGGGTTAAAAGCTCGCCATATGTCCACTAGTCCCAAACTCCCAGCCCAAGATTGCAGCGTGGCAGTAGCAGACTCCTGATCTCTAGAGGCTGTTAGACTTGACCTTTCATTGGAACTCCATACTGCGTTCATGTCCGCTCCCACCATGATATAATACTTTAGCATGTTTTGTGTTAAGGTATCATAAACATCCGTATCAAACGTAGTTGGGGCATAAGCAGAGACAAGAGCCACCTTTCTCCCACACATTTCCACCCTGGCTATAGTTATCCTCCCTGCAGTGTCCCATATGTCCAGCACCTTAACGCTCAAATTACATCTAGATACAATGGCTCCTTTGGCTTTGGAGTTAGCTGAAGAGGATGCAATAGTGTGATAGAATTTATTGGCAATACGCCCGGAATCTTTACTCAGCAGGTGCGTCTCTTGTAGGAAAGCCAGATTAATTTTACGGCGATGTAACAGTCAAAACACTAGTTCGCTTGTGAGGCGCATTTAAGTCATCGCAGTTCCACACAACAACCCATCGGGCTGCACTGTTCTGGAAGCTGTCAACAATAAACTGAGTGGAATGTCAGATGGCAAACAACCATATTCACTGAACTTGTAAACGAGATCAAAATAAAATGAAGCCTCTCCCCAAATAAACAATCCGAGACCATGTGAGCGTTTCCCATAATGTGACAAAGACGAAAACACGACAATTCCCCGTGAATTCCCCCGGTAACAAAAACAAGATAAGGAAAAATAATTAATAAAAACGAAACTTAAAATAACTAAACAGTAAATTAAACGGATATTCGTATATTGATCCGTGACCTGTTTGGATATGGGGCTGCAAAAGGTTTGAATTTACACCTCAACCCAGTATTTAGAATTTACTAAAACAGTTGTTAACAGACTAAACGAGATTACCAAAGGCAAAAATAAACTTAAGCATTAGAAGAGAAACAAAAGCGTAGATAGGTTAACATTATAGCATACACTGTTTGGATAACCAATGCACATCTTACCGGCCATTGTCCATTCACATCCGACATGCACAGCGGATCCGCCGTGATATAGATCAAAAACAAATAGCAAACACACCGGCTGTGTTAGTTTAAAGTCCAAAGTATATTACGTGGTATGGGATCCACAAATCAGGCAGTAGACTCGCAAGTTAGTCTGACCAGCCAAACAATGATGAAGACAAATCCGTCTCCAGACGAGTCTAGCATCAGACAAAAATTAGCCTGCAGAAATAATCCAAAACTCAGAGCAGTGTGCATTTAGTCCAAAACAGTGAGGCCATGTAGTTTAACACGATCCAAAAGGTTCGCTATTCACCGTCAGAAGAGCGCACAACGTCTTCATTTGACCAGCGCCCTTGGCTTTCAGTGTCACGGGGTAAAGGAGGAAGAATTGCACACTTTTGGCCCGGGCTGCATCCATGGCTCGGGAGAAAGCCTGGCGACGCTTAACAGTGTAGCTGCTGTAGTCAGGGGAGAAGCGAATCCTCCGTCCATCAATCGTGAGCGGAGCTTTCTTCGCCGCACGGAGGATGTCTTTGGCGGGAGGTGTAACGGAGAACGCTGAAAATCAAAGTGCGGGTGGGGCCCTCCTGCTTCTTCCTGTTGTCGCTGTAGATACGATGAGCTCGCATTAACTCGCCCTGTAGATTACATAAGGAGGGGAACCACTTCGGAACAGAGTGTGTCAGAAATTGGATGGCGTTAGACCCTTCCAGACCTTCTGCCAGTCCAGTTATCAGAAAGTTGCAACTTCTGCTCCGGTCCTATCATGTCCGCTAGCTTAAGTTGCACCAAGTTCAGCGCAGCCTCGTGGGTGGCTAGCATCTCCGAATTGTTCCCCACATCACCCCGTATCTTGCACATCTCCGACTTTACGGTGCCGATGCTTTCAGTTAGTGCCACCAAGTCTGTTTGGATAGCAGCTCGTTTTCCCTCCGTTTCCTTCCCCATTTGTTGAAGTTGGTCGAAGCGCGAGTCCAAGTAGCTTCGTTGCTTCTCCAGCACCGCGTTGGCGAACGCCTCCACGTCAGACTGTTCCCTTGTTTCGTATACTTCATACTCGCATTGGCTAAACTATTTAAAAACAAGTTGTCTTAACGGTATAAACTAACAGAATTAGCAACACTGGGTTAAATCGGTTCAATCTATGCTGCCATCTTGTCCAGCTGATCACGTGACTTCTCACCAGTTTACTGTTGAAGGTTATAATGTATTGATCTTCTGTATATTGTGATTTACTGTTTATGCACCCGAAAGAACGAGATCACGGGTACAAGCGGCCGAAATGGGTTTTCTCAGACGTAGCTGGCGTCTCCCTTAGAGATAGGGTGAGAAGCTCAGCCATCCGTGAGAGACTCGGAGTAGAGCCGCTGCTCCTTCAAATTGAAAGGAGCCAGTTGAGGTGGTTCGGGCATCTGGGCGCCTCCCTAATTAACTTACTGTGTGTGTAATGATGAAATGTGGAAGAGTTTGAAATATTTACTGCATAAAAACTGTGTTAGATGCAAAGAAGAAAAATGATGCATTGTTCAAATATACACTTTATTGCAGTGTAAAGATAGACTACATTACATCTATACTTAATTCTGTGTAAAATACACATTTGCAATGTTGGAAAGCAAAACTCTTTATTTTACAGTCTGTGATTTCCGCACTTTGAGATTTGGTACAAATTATAAGAGCAATAAAGACACAATCCTTAACATTTTCTTTCAGGTTTGTTTATTTCTTCTAAAATAACTGGTGATTATAAACCCAAAGAAATATTTCTTCTTTATTTACAGTTTTACTGAAAATCTTTAGTCTCCATATTTATTGAACTGTATGCTTTCCTTTAACATAAATAAATCTTACAAATTAGTTTATTTCTAGGAAATGACTTGGAACTATGGGGCAAGTAATTAAAACTTTATTGATAATGTGTCAAAAATCAATCAATACACAAATCATGAGTTCATTCATAAAAGTTGGGAGAATTCTGTTTCCTGTTCTTATGACCTCACTGACATAAAGAATGCTGGAATGCTCCTTCTAGAATCTTTCCTTTAGGTGAAACCAGCAGAACTCAGTCATTATTATCAGAACCTCAATCTGTTCACATCGTTCGTGATATGATTGTTATCTCTGATTAAGGAAAACACTATCGAAGCATTTCAACTCGCCTCTTGAGAGATTTCGATAAATTAATATCTTTCTCTGAAAGGTAAGTTACCAAACTCTTTTAACATTTTAACTTGTTGTAAACTTAATGTCTGAAGTAAGATTTGTTTTAAAACTTGAGACAACTGCTGAAAGCCTTGATTTGTCTCTCTCTCCTTCACTCTGTGCATTATTAATGTCTACTCATGCCTATTTATTGTAGTATTATATAGTGTAAAGTACCTTCGAGCTGTGTATTGTCTTGGTGTTGTATTTTAGATTTGTTTCAGTATACATTTAAATGAAGGCTTATTTATGAAAGAAGGTAAATGTGGATGTAAAGTGCATTTACTAGCTGACATTTATTCAAATGATATGTTTATAGTCACTCGAGTCACTAATTGAACGCCTCGTGACTCCACAGTGACACTATACAGCTGAAGTATTAAGCAGGAGTGTGTGTCTGTGTCAATGTGTGTCAATGATGATTTCTTTCTACCATTTTCCAGTCATGTTGAGAAGAAGTCTACGCCTGCAGGAAGCAGGTTATTACACAGAGCAGGGAACTCCTACCGTTTGCTACAAGGAGGTCATCTGCAGGTGAGTTGCTGTAATGTTTGTGTGCACATGTTGTGTCCTGTATGCTGTGGAGTTAGCACCGTATACATCTGCACACAGATCAGTCTTTACTTACTTCTCTTGCGTCTTTTAGGGTTTTTCAGAGAAGGAAAGGTTGTGTGGACTCAATAGATCACCACGAGTCTATCGACAACCCACAACACACAAGTAACTTTCAGAAATGGACTACTAGATATAGTAGATATAGTGCTACTAGACCAATAAAGTTCATCAAATGGTTATTCCCCCTGCTCTGGTCGGCTTATCGTGAGTGACTTCTCGTACAAGTGAACGTTTTCGTAAGATTCCTTGTCAATAAAAATCATATGACTAAACGTTCTGCTTTGTGTCCCTCAGAATTGATACACTTCGCAATGCTGTGTATGCAACTAAATGAAGTCCAGCAGGAGTTGCAGATATACAAACAGCAGATGATCATATTTGCTCCAGACACAATACCCAACTTTGCCTCAGAGTCTCAAGGTGAGCCATCTTCATCATCTGCTCTTTTGTGTAACTTACATAGAAGTTGATTTATAACTTTGCATTTGTGTCCTTGATTTGTGTGCATGCAGGAGCCAGGGTTTTACATCATTTATCGTCAGACACATATTGGCCACAAAAGGACATTGGCATAGTTTGGGATAAAATATTCTACTGGTGGTATTCACCCAAAGCACAGAGAAGAGTGATCCAGGTAGGAATCTGTAACTTCTGGTATTTAATATCAAATCAAATGGAGAAGAGTTGTAGTTTATGAACTGTGGAGATTCAAATATTGACCTTCCTCCCCTCAGGAACATTCACCATTGCAGCCAGGAAACTGCTGGACCTTTTCAGGAGAACAAGGACATTTATTCATCTCCCTTTCCCACCCCGTCTCCATCACTAAAGTTACACTGGGCCACATAGCAAAGAGCCAGTCCATCCACGGACACATCGCCAGTGCACCGAGGGAGTTTTCAGTCTACGTAAGTTACACATTTTCCGTTATTACCGTGGATATTTCCTGCACACTTTTTGTTCTTCACACAGTGCACGACAAAAGCTTCAACTCACCTGTCTGTCTTTCTTCTGCAGGGACTCAGGACAGAAGACGAGGAGGGAACCTTTTTAGGAAAGCTAGTTTACGATCAAGACGGAGCAGCATTTCAGACTTTCGACCTGCCTGTGAGTACGATATGAGTGAGACTGTGTAGCTTTCATCAACATGCATTTTATTAATCGGTCAAATTAAAAAGGATTGTGAGGTTTACCAGATCACTGCACAACATATGGCTTTGTATAGGACAATAAGTAGAGATTAGTTTCAACTCTTCTCCTGAGAATAAAACCTCTTCCTGCCATATTGATGGCTGCAAACTGCAGGAGTTAAACTGTATTATAGATAGAGGTGGATCTGCTATTAAAACCAAATGTTAAACATGCAAACACCACGTAATCAACACAGATGCAAGGTGCATGAACATGTCTTCTCTTTCTCTAACACCGTATTCTTTCTCTGTTGTCTCTGTTACAATGCCTGACTCTCTTTATTCATGTCTCTCTCGTGTCTCTTACCAGAATCCAGAGCAAGGAGCCTTCAGACATGTGATGCTACGGATCAACAACAACTGGGGAAACGTGGACTACACCTGCATCTACAGCTTCAGGGTTCACGGTAATTAGTTGGTAAATCAATCTCAAAACATCTGAAGTAGGCTCAATGTGTTCTTGTGTATTATAAAATAGTAGCATGCATATATGAATGATATTTGTAAAAATAGGAAGTTAACATAATTAATTTGTAATCAAGAGTTGTTTAATAATAATAATAATAATACATTGAATTTATATAGCGCTTTTCAAGACCTCAAAGCCGCTTTACAATAGTAGGGGAAGTGCGGGAAGGGGTTAGGACGAGGGAAGAAAGGGAAGAAAGGGAAGAAAAAGATAAAGTTTACGTCAGGATCATGAATCGTGACAGCGCCTGCTGACCTGGTCCTGCTGGACACCGGGAAGCCTTATTGACATTTTCCTGGATTCATCCATACTTTCTATTTCTTTTTTTTCCAACACAACATAATTTATGTCAAATGTTGTATTTGTACTATGTTGTTTATCCTGTACACACGACATATATTGCACGTCTGTCCGTCCTGGGAGAGGGATCCCTCCTCAGTTGCTCTCCCTGAGGTTTCTTCCATTTTTTCCCCTTTAATTTTGGGGTTTCTTTTAGGAAGTTTTTCCTTGTGCGATGCGAGGGTCTAAGGACAGAGGGTGTCGTAACCTGTACAGTCTGTAAAGCACACTGAGACAAATGTATAATTTGTGATATTGAGCTATACAAATAAATTTGATTTGATTTGATTTGAAAGAGAAAAGGAAAAAAGGAAATAATAATACGGTTAACAGGGGGGGGCTAGCAAATGATAGTTGAGAGTAGGTGCGTCTTGAGGCGGGACTGAAATATGGAGAGGGACGGTATCAGCAGAGGTGAGGAAGTCGTTGATGAGCTGATCAGTTGGAGGAGCTCAGGAGGGGTAACCAGGTTGAACTAGGAGAGGCGGCAGTGGGGAGGGGGATTAGGAGGTCCATGTGGATGTGGTGGCAGGCTGGAGAGGTCTGATGTCTAGATTAGATGTTGTTGGTGTGAGACGGCGGAGAGAGGAAAAGTCCGTTCCAGGTTTTCTTAGCTGCCGGGAGTTTAGCAGTCGAGTGGTGTTCCCAGTATATGTTGTGACGGAGAAGCGGCGAACAAACAACGCCAGCGTCCTCTCCTCTCTGATGAGCGATGTCTAACGTAACAACTACACGTATGAATGTTATTTGTAAAAACAGGAAGTTAACATAATTGCTTTGTAATCAAGAGTTGTTTAGAATGTTTAGTATATTTTAGCTATATGTTGGTAGTTACAAATGTATTTGACATAATCCCAGATGTTTTGAGGTTGATTTATCATAGTGCAGTCTGAGGGTTCTAGGAGTTAACACTTCTGTTCTCACCATGGCTGTTTGGGTTTCCTCCGGGTGCTCCGGTTTCTCCCAATCAGTACATATTTGTACGCAGTATTTTTTAAAATAATAAATATAATTCGAACTATTTTTGTTCTGTGTGTGGTATTCAATAGTAAATGCACTCATCATTCATCCATCTTGCAAACACTTCTTGGGTTCAGAACACAATGTTTATTTCAAAAGATAAAAATGTGTCTTCAATTGTTGCAGAATTTATCTGTTATCTTCAAACTGCACCTCATTTATTATATATTAAATATCAACAACATTACATTATATATTGTCTTCTTTTCCTATAACCTTAATTAAGTTTAAGATTTTTTCATTAACTGTGTTAATCTGCAATGCCAACGAACATTTAAGGTCTTCACATCTTTCTAATGAAACATCCATCCTGGTGCTTCACATGAACAAATAGGATCATGACACATTCCTAAATCACCTTTTTTAAATGAGAAGAAATTCTCTGGATTCAAGGTGTGAATCAAGCAAAAATGGTACAAATAAAGTCTGTTTTCTGTCGACACTTCTTGGGCCCTGTCAGGTAAATTAATCCACATTGGAAAGACTATCATATGTATTTGTTTACCTCAATCAATATATATATATATATATATATATATCTACACTACGAAAATGTTTCTCTGCAATTATGTATTTTCTGCACTGAGAGTATTACAAACATAATAGGGACACTTCCCCTTTAAGAGAACAGGTCAACAAACCATTACTTCCTGACTGCTGACGGAGGAGCGTGTAGGCGCCAAACTGGGACCAATGAGGAGAAGGTCAACGCCTACTCCTTCTATGTAGCCGCATGTTTTACGACTCTCGGGACACACCTGGAGCGGAGCCGTGAGACCGCAACGATGGGGCTTTTTGAGCCATGCGGTCTATGGAAACGGCGACGCGAAATGTGTCCTCAGCTGAGAATATTTTCTATGTTTGACTTATTGCGTTAAATAAATATATCGATTACACCTAGAGGATTGCTGTTTTGATTCGACATTTAAGCTCCGAGTTCTTCAGCTTTTTCCTACCCTTTAATTGGCGTCCCTGGGTGGGCATCCCGAAAGGAGAAGTGAAGAACGATCGCCGAGTATCGTTGACTGGTATTCATTGCACGTGCAAAAGATCAGGTGAGAGTGAACACCGGTTAAAACAAATATTCACTGCAGGTAGACTAGGAAAACTTATTAATGAATGCCAGCAACAATGTTCGACGGTCATAGCTAATACAACTGCTGTTAAACGATAAAAAGCAATCCTGAATGTTGAAATACAAGTGATAAGAGCAAGCATCGAAAATATTAATTGTGTTAACGATATTTATTAAAAGCTTTTGGAGAGCTCCAGCATAGTCTGGTTAGAGTTCTAGGAGTGTGTGTGTGCCATGTTTGGATCATCAATTATATCAAATAATACTGTTTCAAAGAGATCAGTTACCAGAGCCTTACAAAGATTGACAACATTATATAAAGAATTAGCAGAGAATTCAGGGGTAGAGAATTAGTCTGGTGATGCTATGGAAAGACGGTCCGGGAGATGGAGAGTTCTCATGTCACTGGTATCTTCAGTATTAGAAAGATTATTCTGATTTTGAATACTTACTGTATGTGGATGTTGTTATATACCATAAATTAGAAGCCGCATGACGAGATTGATTGATTCCACAATCACAAAACAAATGTACACGAGTATCAGCCCCTCTCCATAGATTTATGCAATTTGATAGAACTAGCCTGATTACAGAACGGAATTGCATTAGACATGTTGCTAGCTGAAAAAGGGGGTGTCTGCAAATTGTTTGGCTCCGTGTTGTACTTTCATCCCAAATAACACAGCCCCTGATGGATCCTTTACCAGAGCTTTGAAAGGACTTGACAGACTCAGCAAAGAGCTAGCATCAAACAGTGGGGTACTCATAGACTATGATATAGAGCAGGAACACGACAACCAGGAGGAAGATGATTTCGTGTGAATAACTCTACAAAGTGTTCTTTGCTGCCATACCGAAGCCACTGACTTTATTGTAGTTACAGTCTCTCAGTCGTATACAGATATTACAATCTTATACAGACATTAAAAGTTTACTAATATTTACTGTCTTTTACTGGAAGTGTTTTTTATTATACTGAAGCTAATTGTCTTTATGCTGGAATAACAAATGAAGTTCTTTGGTTTTATACAGAAGGTATTTTTATGACTGGAATAAAAACAAGTGCACTATGAATGTATTCTTGTATACCATATGATGAATTTGTACACCACTCGGTGCCTTATATTTACTGGAGATTATACACACCATAAATGGTGTGTAAAGGGGGAATTGTCAGGTAAATTAATCCACATTGGAAAGACTATCATATGTATTTGTTTACCTCAATATATAAATATAAATATATATATATATATATATATATATATATATATATATATATATATATATATATATATATATATATATATATATACACTACGAAAATGTTTCTCTGCAATTATGTATTTTCTGCACTGAGAGTATTACAAACATAATAGGGGCACTTCCCCTTTAAGAGAACAGGTCAACAAACCATTACTTCCTGACTGCTGACGGAGGAGCGTGTAGGCGCCAAACTGGGACCAATGAGGAGAAGGTCAACGCCTACTCCTTCTATGTAGCCGCATGTTTTGCGACTCTCGGGACACACCTGGAGCGGAGCCGTGAGACCGCAACGATGGGGCTTTTGAGCCATGCGGTCTATGGAAACGGCGACGCGAAATGTGTCCTCAGCTGAGAATATTTTCTATGTTTGACTTATTGCGTTAAATAAATATATCGATTGCTGTTTTGATTCGACATTTAAGCTCCGAGTTCTTCAGCTTTTTCCTACCCTTTAGCCCTCACCCAAAACAAAGTGAACGCTTATGCGCACGGACACACACAACCACTCCAGACAATTGCAAAGCAGACGATGGCTCACCATGCAACTCCCATCCTGCAAACCGGCCGGAGCGCCCATTTCTCAATGCTAACAGCCTTCCCTTGAATCAGCGGCCCAATGTTATCACAGATACAGATTACAGCAGGTGAGCATTTTCCAACATATAAGAGGTAACAATTACATTGTTATAAATTTAAATCCCTGATCTTGCTCCATAATAAGAAAGACAAAGCTGTACATTAGAAGTGCATCCTACGGGTCTTGTGATCAGCAAAAGCATTAAGCACATATAACTACACACATCCTCCAGCAGAGTCTCTGGCTCCATCTAGTGTCAGACTACATGTACTTCATGAGGAGACAAGAGCTACAGCTTTGTAAATCACTGGGTGCAACCAACTGTGTCTGCTCTTAATACTGGTCGGACAGTGGCGGTTCTACACCAATATCACTAGGGGGGTTCTGGCTGGGGAGACGAAGTAGTGTTCAAGCCTTCAATATTTTTAGTTAAGTATAAATAATAGCGCACAACAAAAACAATACCATGATTGGTATGTTACTGACTAATTACAGCATCTCTCCAGTGATCATTCATGTTATTAGCGTTGTCATTTTCTCTCCACGGCCTGGCCCTTTTCACACTGGACACGTTGTGTGAGCGTGGCATGCATGTTTTTATTTATGTTCCCCCTGGTAACGAGTCAGATCGTTCATTCTAGTGATAGGAGGTCTGGCTCTTTTCAAAGATTCTGCTCTTATGGCTCGGCTCCCTTAGAAGAGCCGGCTCTTAGCTCTGGGGCCTGCATACATAGATATTAAAGGGTAGGAAAAAGCTGAAGAACTCGGAGCTTAAATGTCGAATCAAAACAGCAATCCTCTAGTTCAATCGATATATTTATTTAACGTGATAAGTCAAACATAGAAAATATTCTCAGCTGAGGACACATTTCGCATCGCCGTTTCCATAGACCGCATGGCTCCAAGAGCCCCATCGTTGCGGTCTCACGGCTCCGCTCCAGGTGTGTCCCGAGAGTCGTAAAACATGCGGCTACATAGAAGGAGTAGGCGTTGACCTTCTCCTCATTGGTCCCAGTTTGGCGCCTACACGCTCCTCCGTCAGCAGTCAGGAAGTAATGGTTTGTTGACCTGTTCTCTTAAAGGGGAAGTGCCCCTATTATGTTTGTAATACACTCAGTGCAGAAAATACATAATTGCAGAGAAACATGTTCGTAGTGTAGATATATATATATTGATTGAGGTAAACAAATACATACGATAGTCTTTCCAATATGGATTAATTTACCTGACAATTCCCCCTTTACACACCATTTATGGTGTGTATAATCTCCAGTAAATATAAGGCACCGAGTGGTGTACAAATTCATCATATGGTATACAAGAATACATTCATAGTGCACTTGTTTTTATTCCAGTCATAAAAAATACCTTCTGTATAAAACCAAAGAACTTCATTTGTTATTCCAGCATAAAGACAATTAGCTTCAGTATAATAAAAAACACTTCCAGTAAAAGACAGTAAATATTAGTAAACTTTTAATGTCTGTATAAGATTGTAATATCTGTATACGACTGAGAGACTGTAACTACAATAAAGTCAGTGGCTTCGGTATGGCAGCAAAGAACACTTTGTAGAGTTATTCACACGAAATCATCTTCCTGGCTGTCGTGTTCCTGCTCTATATCATAGTCTATGAGTACCCCACTGTTTGATGCTAGCTCTTTGCTGAGTCTGTCAAGTCCTTTCAAAGCTCTGGTAAAGGATCCATCAGGGGCTGTGTTATTTGGGATGAAAGTACAACACGGAGCCAAACAATTTGCAGAATCAATCAATCTCGTCATGCGGCTTCTAATTTATGGTATAGAACAACATCCACATACAGTAAGTATTTAGAATCAGAATAATCTTTCTTGTCATGTAGGTTTTCACCTACAAAGAATTTGCTCTGGGTTAGCTGGTACATGAATATAAAAAATGCATAAATATTTACAAAATATAAATCGGTGGAGATAATGTACAAATTAATATTGATATAGCTATTAATGCTGAAGATACCAGTGACATGAGAACTCTCCATCTCCCGGACCGTCTTTCCATAGCATCACCAGACTAATTCTCTACCCCTGAATTCTCTGCTAATTCTTTATATAATGTTGTCAATCTTTGTAAGGCTCTGGTAACTGATCTCTTTGAAACAGTATTATTTGATATAATTGATGATCCAAACATGGCACACACACACCTCCTTTCTCTGCTAGGAGCATGTCTAAAGACATTCTATCATGTCAATACGCTGGAAGCTGCTTGTTGTTCAGCTTGTCCCTTAACGGCATCCCTTGTAATAATTAATAAACCTCTGTTAGATGCAATGAATGTAATTAGTCCACATTCTTATTAGTAGTTGCCCATCATAAAAACAATGAGTCAAAACCTGCTCCAATTTGATCTCTGGCACTCCCCGGGGGACTCCTACTGCATCTCTTGTATGCTGTGGAGCTGAAGCTCTCCCCAGGTGCTGTGTTTCTCTTCAGCCGAGTTCAAGCTCACAAGAGTTTGACCTGTTGTGGGCCAAACATAGAAACGCTCGACCAGTGTCATCAATGCACATATTTCAGTCTTGTGCTATTAGTTCTGTGAGTTGGAAATCTCTTAATGAGATTTTTGCAAATTGGGCTGAGTGGTTCTGTTACACTGTGCATCATTGTTAACAGACAGGTTTACTCTGTTATTGGTCCGAGTATTACTGGGACTGGGCTTAAAGCAAGGAGGGGCCTGACTGGTACACACACACACACACACACACACACACACACACACACTATATTTACTGAGCTAGTGGTATACAGTTTGCAGTCAAGCCACATATTCTTCTCCACATACCCTGTCTCCCTGCTATTCTATTTCTTACTGTAGTAACTTTATATCCTTTCCTACTGACTGCTTGGAGATTGCAGTCTTCTTGTTTTCTACCTTTATCCTAAAGTGTCCTTGTGGACCTGCTCCTAAAACCTCTGCTGCCTAAAACAAACAGTCTATAATCTCTGGGATGCGATGAAACGATGGTGAGGAATAATGGATCACAATCATTTATTTTCTTACATGTCACTCCTCTCCGTGGCAGCTGTGTTCCTCTGCCCACCTGATCTGTTCTGCATATTGTTAGGGAAGAGGTACAGGTTATTACGTCACAGAAATCAAATTTGATGTGGTTGTGCAGTCTCAGTTGTACAGGGCTATACTCACCCTCCTGTGATGACTCTGACCCCCATGTCACAGTCCCCTTCTAAAACTTCGGGTTGTTGAATCTTCACTGATGGTGAGACAAGCGCCCCTATGGGTACCACCTCCCTGTGTAGTCAGACTTCACCACGAAGAGGTCCAGTTTCTGCTTTATGGAGTCAGTGTCTCTCACAGGAGTGGTGATATATTTATGTGTCACCAGGATATATTTTTCTCTCCCTCTTCTTCCTTTCCAAATGGTGGTATATTTCTAAATATGGCTGATAGTTTTCCCGGCACAGATAGGGAAACTTGGCATGATTTCCAATGTTCTTTTATACCATTAGTCTTTCACACTTATTTACATCAACACTGATTATTGTACCGTAAATGTTCTTATTCTGTCTAATGTTTTATGTCTTTGCAGTGCAAGTACTTTGACCTGCAATTCTTACATAAAGCTTATTATTATCATTATTATTATTATCATCCTTTACACACATTACCTTATTTTACAGTTCATTTAGCTGTAAACACTTTAGCTACTGTCATAGCGTCTACTGTATGTGTTGGAAATACTTCAGCTCATTTTATACACGTCTATAATCGTTAAACTATATTTATTTCCTTCATATTTATTTAGTTCAGAATATCCGTTTCAGCACATCTGCATGGATTTTATTGGAGTCGGCATTCGGCCTTTGAATCAAATGCTATGTATATACTCTTATTAATATAATACTCAATATAATACTCCCCCTTTTGAGACATGGTCAAATACCGTGTCTCAATACACACATTTATATATGTTCTTGGTAGTACTGAGTTCTTCTCTGGTCAAGTGTTCTTTCGTCAGTCGTCTCTGTCTTGTATGTAATTATTCTTAGTCCAAACGGCTTGTTCTTACTTTAGAGCTGCATTCTGCATCTCTTTCAATATCTCTGTCTTGTGTTCTGGTGTGTTTGTCTTCTCATTTACATATTGTTGTCTACTGAAACTGGATCAGTTCTTATCATATGTGTTGTGCCTTTATATAAAGCAATATACTTTGGTAGCTGTACTGCCTTCAATAAGTCTTCTATTAGAGTGAGTAATATGTTTGTTAGTCAATGTTACCATACCTTTATGCTGTACTTGTTGAGCAAACACATGTTGAACATGCATAGTTACTGTCTGTGTAGATATTTACAACTTTGTCTTTCTTTTATCTGCATGTCTCTGTCAATGCTATCAGTTCTGCTGCTCTGCTGACAGATGATTGGGTAGAGCTTCTGCTTTTAATACGTCGGTCTGTGTCACTACAGAAATCTCGTCACATTCGGATCCTCTAGGTTACTTTACATGATCCGTTAACAAACATTTCTATCTCTGGTTCCTCTTAGGGAACGTCAGTCAAGTCTGGTCTTGGTGAAGTTCCTTGTCCGTCTCTGTCGTTCAGTCATGTGATTCTCCGTCCTCAGCTGTTGGAAATAATGTAGATGGATCAAAGTTGTACATTATTCTATAGTCAGATGCGGTTGTGAAAACGAAACTGACACTGCATGTGTCACTGTTAAAGTCAATGGCCTGAATAACACTTGATGCAGAGGCCTGACCTGCCATTGAAGCTGCAGTTACTGTTCATGTGCAGTCAGGCATCGCCTTATCTACTGGGTCTAGTTGTGAAGAGTAGTGAACCACTGGTCTACTCTTATCTCCATGGTTCTGTGTTAATACTAATGTCATGAAGTCTGCTGTTTAAATAAAAGGCTTCTTATAGTCTGGTATTTCTAAAACAGATGAGTTTACCAAAACTTTATTTTCTTAAATAATTTGTCAGCTGTTTCATTCCCTATTATCTTACAAACTCTCTTCACCATATTTCTTCCTCATGACATTTACGATCGGACCCTCAGGAGCTTCTAGCTCCCTACACTGTTTAGACTAAACTCTCAGAAGATTCTATCTCCCTACTATTCGTCTGTCGACGATTATAGTCTTTCACAAAATGTCATGAGGTTTGAATATTTTTGGGAGAGGTGGGAACGGACAGCCATCCAAGAGGAAATCACGCCGGCCTTTTCCGTGACCGTGTGTGTTAAATGGGTTATGCTGACACTTCTTGCTTAGACAGATACCATCTCTAATATGGCCTGATACTAAAGTCTTTTATTATTATTTATTATTCTGAACCTAATCTATCATTAGCTGATTGTTTTTATTTTACGCTCTTTATTCTGAGTATTTTGCGGCTCTGTTCTGTTCTAATCATTTCTGTCTGCTCCAGAATTACACAAAAAGTCTACATATCTGTCATCCACACACTTATTAAACATGTTTTCTCAAAAACATATAAGAGACAGTTTTCCTCCTTTAATTGACTATAATAGTGTGTGTGAATGCAGATATACAACCTGGTTCCGGAAGTGTGGATCCCCGTTGCTGGGGAGTCATGTTCTCTTGTCAGTCCTTTTTCTCACGTCCGGTCTACAGTCTGGGGTTCTGGTTTCACCTTTTTCTTCTCTTTAGCTTTCCTCAATTCAATTGGATTTTAATTGTAATTTACCAATTTGTCTGCTGGTGCACGGTTTTAAATTTAGGTGCGCTTTAATTGCCGTCCTATAGGTGGAGGTGTTTAAATTTTGTAAAGTTTCTAGAAACTTTTAGTTGTAGTCTCAATTTTGTCCACCAGAGGCATTTAGCTATCAACCGGATGTGGGTTTTTAAAATTCCCACCGGATGAAGAGAAAATGGAGGTTTCTTTGTTCTAAATTTTCTCTCCTTCCAGTTTGGAGAAAACTCGCATTTTTGGTTTTAATCACTCGGTCACTACATCACTTATGCATTTTATTTCCACCCAAAATGCTCCAGCATAAGACTCAAGGTTTAGTTTATCACAATTTACTCTCACATGCCTCGTAACATCAAGTAGGCGGAATTAGCGACCCAGCATCACGTGGCCACCGTTAGCTGGTCCTAATCTCTGAGGCCTTTCACAAAAACGTCTCCTTCTTTCACGTTTTCCAACTTAAAACTACTTCACATACACTCCACGGTTCTCTTTGATTTCACAACCGTCTACCAGTCAGTTTGAACAGTTTTCACCCGTTCTACAAACTCCAATGCATTAGCTAAATATCAGCGCTAGCTTAGCCTCGCCTTAGGCCTGCTTTAGTCACACTTTACTCACAACAATACAACAATACACAAATCTTTACATGTTTTACACTATGCTTGCCGCAAAGAAGATGATATACAACATCTGAGACTATGAGGCGATCGTCATCGGTTCTCACGTAATTCAGGATTATAATCACTATCCTCCTTTGGTAAACAACACTAGCTTCTAAGCCACGCTTCCCTTAAGTCTTTGAATTAAACTATACCTATCTGCCTTCCAAAGGACTTCTTTAACATTAAACTAACTAAGCTTTCTTAGCTACCTTCCTTAGGTGTTTTCGTATTAAACTATATCAATGCAAGCTTACCCTAAGCTTTATCCGGTACCAGACCGGACACCCTACCTCGGGATTTGTTTGATTAATCTATAAATTCTCTCAGAACTCTAACCAGACTGCGCTGGAGCCCTCCCAAGGCTTTTAATACATATCGTTAACACAAATAATATTTTCGATGCTTGTTCTTATCACTTGTATTTCAACATTCAGGATTGCTTTTTATCGTTTAACAGCAGTTGTATTAGCTATGACCGTCGAACATTGTTGCTGGCATTCATTAATAAATTTTCCTAGTCTACCTGCAGTGAATATTTGTTTCAACCGGTGTTCACTCTCACCTGATCTTTTGCACGTGCAATGAATACCAGTCAACGATACTCGGCGATCGTTCTTCACTTCTCCTTTCGGGATGCCCACCCAGGGACGCCAATTAAAGGGTAGGAAAAAGCTGAAGAACTCGGAGCTTAAATGTCGAATCAAAACAGCAATCCTCTAGTTCAATCGATATATTTATTTAACGTGATAAGTCAAACAGAAAATATTCTCAGCTGAGGACACATTTCGCGTCGCCGTTTCCATAGACCGCATGGCTCCAAGAGCCCCATCGTTGCGGTCTCACGGCTCCGCTCCAGGTGTGTCCCGAGAGTCGTAAAACATGCGGCTACATAGAAGGAGTAGGCGTTGACCTTCTCCTCATTGGTCCCAGTTTGGCGCCTACACGCTCCTCCGTCAGCAGTCAGGAAGTAATGGTTTGTTGACCTGTTCTCTTAAAGGGGAAGTGCCCCTATTATGTTTGTAATACACTCAGTGCAGAAAATACATAATTGCAGAGAAACATATTCGTAGTGTAGATATATATATATTGATTGAGGTAAACAAATACATACGATAGTCTTTCCAATATGGATTAATTTACCTGACAATATACACACATAGATGAGCTAAAACCTGAGAGTTATACAAGACTGATCATGACAATAATGCGGTGTTCCACCAGATGGAGCTCATCTCAAGATTTCTTGATGATGGTTGCAAGGGATGGAGGGGGGTCATGCATTAAACCAGTGTATCTCAAAGAGTGTCGGTGGTCCGCGGACCACCGGTGGTCCGTGAGCGACCGGTGGTCCGTGAGCGACCGTTAGTATATTGGTAAAATGTCACATTTGAAATTAATATGTTATAAGTTTAAAGTGTTTCTCAAACTGTTTAAAAATGACTAGTATAGACTAGAGTGTAGCATAGATGTAGCGTAGCTACGTAGGTTCGTTTTAGGATCCTACATCATAAATGATCTGCGTGGTCAATTTGAACCGCGGTCAGCTGGCAAGATGGATCGATGGCTCAAGACAGGGTCAGTTAAAATAAAATTAAATCAAAGATCTGACGCAACAGTGAAGGTGCATCGTCCTGATGCAGGTGATTCAACAGGGACAACAAGTGATTGTGTGCGTTACTGAGTCCCAGGAGAGCGGTTCGCCGTCCAACCTCCACCCGGCTGAAAGCTGTGAAACTCGGCTTGAACGCGAAAAGTCCAGCGCTAAAGTGAAGAGGAAATATCACAGCGACTACATCAAATCTGGATTATTTTGGACTGGAGATGAAGAGGATCCCAATCCACACTGTGTTTTGTGCTACGAGTCGTTGGCAAACGAGGCTATGAAACCCGCCAAACTCAAGCGATATTTTGAGAGTAAACACAAAGATTACTTTGGGAAACCTTCAGGATTCTTTGAGAGAAAACGTGATGAATTTAAGAAGCACATGACGAAGGCGCCCTCACAGTTTGCATTTTGCGTATCTCTCAGAAGCAAACGATCTTGCTGTGGGTAAGTTACACCACAAAAAGTTGTTTTAAAAGAAAAAGGATTTAATATACCTTGTGTTTTCAAAAAATATTAATTAATGCTACTTATAACTGCACAATTTTCCAAACTACAAAACATTTTTATTGTGATTATGTCAATTTGTATGCATTTTTAGTTTAAATATGTGTTGTGATGGGGATGACATTGTATGACGGAAATGACTGCATCTGTTGGAAATGACAGGTCACAAAAACATTTTTAAACAATGTTCAGTTTTATTGTCCCCGACACAAAAAAACACAAATCTTAAGGGAAGAACTTCATCATCTAAACTTTAACCTTTTAAGCAGATAAAATCATAATGCAGAAAATTGCTGGAAACTGCTGAAACCTACAAGCAAGTTGCAAATGTTGCACTTACTATTTAGCGCAGGGGTGGGGAACCTTTTTCCTATCAAGGGCCATTTTATTTTTTACAACATCCTTCAAGGGCCATACTAATTCTTTAACTCATAACCTCCGCAAATGTTTTTAAGACACAGCCCATTCATTTCACTTTTCTTTCATGCTGTGCAAAAAAGCAACTTTTATATCCATGTATCTTTCTGTTTTATCAGAAATCAGCAATCCTTTATTAGTCCCACAACGGGGAAATGTATCTTGTCACAGCAAAAGAACATATGAAATAAAAAGGCAGTACACAATAATTAAATAGAATAAAAAATAATATAAGTACAAAGTGGTTGATCGAAAATAAAGTGAATATTGCACAAATTATAAAAAGTGAGTATTGTAAATGGCAGTGATAATTGCACAGCAGTGGTGGAATAGTCTGTTCTTGGTGTGGTGGTCTACCGATCTATCTTTCCATGTTTGTATGTTACGCTCTGTAGAGAGCTGCTTGTCGGGCCAAACTCCGCCGAAGAGCGCACTCGTCCTTTCAGCTCGTGCAGTTTGGCATGTTTTGTACTGTAATGACACTCAAGATTATTTTTCATCACTGCAGACGCGTCCGCACAAACTAGACACACTGGCCTTTTACTTCCACAGAGAAATAATCATTCGTCCATTTCTCCTGGAAAGTGCGACATTCTGCATCCAGCTTTCTCTTGTTTACACTCGCCGTGTTGCGTTCACTGATGTCAATGACCGTATACGGCCCGGAGGCCGGAGGTTCCCCACCCCTGATTTAGCGCAAAACAAAAAAAGTCCCTGATTCATTCTCTGTGGTGATTCCTTGTGGGTGAATAGTAATTGCAGATATATTTTTGAACAGCTACCCGACTGACATTTAATTTAAGATACATTATTTTCACTGATATAAGCCATAACACTCAAATGGTCTTTTCCATCACAATAATCAAAGTGATGGAAATGATTGTTGTGGAAATGACGTTTTGACGCATTTTAAAGAAAATCTCATGATATGTTAGCATGATAACGTCTGCTTTAGAGCTAGCATTAAATAAACACAAAACAGACAATACCAAATGTTGTTTTTCTTATTATTTCTAAATTTAAAGGATATATGACAGCCAATAAACATATTTTTGATTTACCAAATATTGACCTTGATTTGATCTTATATCACTTCCCTTCATGGATCTGTCTTTGTGCTGCAGCCATGTGCTCTCCTGTCACATGACTATGGCTGTGATCACCAAGTTTAAAAAAACTCACCAAATTCACATTTTGCATGGTGTGATGGAAATGACAGGGACCCCAAGGGACAGGTGTTCTTTTTTATAAAAAAAGACATGAAATACTAATATATCTTAAAACACATGATACATTTATTTAAAATGGCCATTTTTGTATCATTTGCACATACAACTAATATTAGGTCAATATTAAATTCAAAACTTAGCAGGTTTGAATATCCAAAATCAGGCCCAGGGACAAGTGATATACAACAAGAACAACACATAAAAGTAAACATAATAGTTTTTATGTAATAAGAATAATCACTGGTCCTTTTGGTGTTAAGTGAGTGTCACAAAAATAAAAAATAGGAAATGTGTTTTAGTTTTTTTTATTTCTGCCAGGGACACAAAAATGACGATAGTTGAAGAATCACCCATTTGTATTTGTATTTTTGATTTAATGTGTGAATAGTTAGCGATATAGAGAAGGTCACATAAAGCTCATTATTAGGCTGTCATTTGTAATATATTGTTGGAGTGGTAAGCAGGCCTATTGTTTTTGGATATTTGGGGAGTTAGGTGGTCCGTGAGTGTTTTTCTATTGGTTATGTGGTCCTTGGTCTGCAAAGGTTTGAGAAACACTGCATTAAACTAATGGTGTGTATGTTAGTGTGTGTGATGCACCTTTTGTCTGACTGACTCAAACCCAGGATATTAAGTCCACAGACTCCAAGTATGCACTTTGAAGTGTCCTGGGTTGTGTTAAGAAATGCTGGAACAACAAACAAGACATTTATTCCCGTACAGTCTGTCGGCAACACTGAGGTCATACAGGGACGACTGGCTTGTTGAGCTTGCTCAGCAGTTGGACAAAGCTGACATGGACATCATCCTTACAATCCTGGGTTTTCAGGTACTGTGGACAAAGAAGACAAAATGTAGCTGTATTCATTTAACTTTTACCAAGTTAATGTCGCACCCGAGACTTTAGGAAAAACTCTTTCAGTACCGTTAGTGGTTTTTTGTAGATCTTTTGTAATCATGTCCTTCTCCGTCAGCTTTTCGAACAAAGCCAAAGAGAAGGGGTGTTGGCCTTGGATAGAGCGGTTGATGATGCCAAAGAAAGGAAGGCAGAGCAGGAATCATTACATTATATACTGTAACTGATACCGCTTGATCTGAAAACGTTTATCTTTCTTCTTGGTACATTAGTATTAGAAAATGTCAATTTAGAGTTGCATTTATTGACTGCAAACATAAAGACCTCATAGATCATGTTTTAAGGATATTTCAAAACTCAGTAGACCGAGTCATTGTGCCAGCATAGGCCTATACATAAAACAAAACTGCATGCAATTACACATACCTTTTGAAGATTTTTATGGCCGAAATTAAAAGAAACATTTGCAAAAGGCTGCCTCCAGAGTAACCCTCCTTCCATATCCCTTCTTGTCAAAATAATCAACTCCAAAGGGATAAGAAGCAGAAATACGGAGAACAATGGGATTGTTATAATCAGTTGGACTTTTAAAACTATATTTAATTATATGTCTGAACCCTTTTGCATTATGAACTGTACCTGTGCCTTTATTTTTGCTCTTTTTATTTATTTTAACTGATACTGCTGTAACCCAGTCTTCACCTGCTCTATGCTCATTAAAAAGTTTAAAAGAAAAAATACCCATGCAATTAATTGGTATTCATTTGGTATGAAATGTATTGCTTAATAATTGTCCATCTGACACAACCCTTTCCCACCTAAACATACAGTTTATATATTCCATTATAAATTGAATCATCAGTTATACAGTCAACCAGATTCAAAAACATAAATATCAAACTAGGACTATGACAATTTATCCAATTCACTTGTTTCGTAGAAATATAATATAGAATATTTTTTGTGTTGCCTGGATAAAGAATGACAGATATTAAGCTGTAAATCAACTGTTTTTTTATTCACTATAAAGCTTCCCAAAAGGCTTTGGCAAATGAGCCAACAACATTTATTTATGCAAAACAAAAAAAACAGTTCACTTACTGTGTCTTACTGAGTTTAGTAGGGATTGTATAAGATCTAACTGCTTATTTAAAGTCAATTCTGTATCGTAAAGCAAGGATTTAAAAGATGAAACAACAATATGATCCATATTACACTCTTTGCTCCGATTCTTCTCCTTTCTTCATATGTAAACACTTCTGTCTTTACTCCATGTTCAGTATATGAATATGGTAAATTACAGATCATTACATTGCACTTTGAGTGGTGAAAATAAAGTAGGTATTATAATTCAATGTTTAAACATAACATAGTCTCAGAAGACGGCAATGTGCATATAATATTATACTGTTTGGTTTACAGATGACAGCTTTACAAATAATCTTTAGATAAAGAGGAGGTTGCTTGAATTTTAAGACATTCAGATGGGAAATAATACAATATTTTTCCATGCTCAATTACAGGACAATACTATTCATATACATTTATGTATATTTATGGCCAGCAATCATTAGATTTGGGATTTAGCACATAAACATCCACAAAGAACAGACTGTGGGAAACGGTTGTAACTCTTTCCATTTTTGAGAGATGAATGGACGAGAGAATGAATAGAATGTGAGGGTGCAGAGGGTGTCGGACATGGATCACAGAGAAGGAGAATGTGGGCAGGACGACAAACAGAAGACAGAATCACTGAGTAAAATGCATGCAAGAAAAATATAAGCACCATAGTTTCCTTTCAAAGACTTTCTTGAGAAATCTCGATCTTGAAAACATAAGACAGGAACACAGATGAGAATTCCCACAAAGTCTAGAGCAGTCATTCTTAATTTTCTTCCAGCAAAACCTATATAGTAGCTACAATAGATATATCCCATCCCTGGCTGAATCAGAATTACTGAATGGGCCTTCTGGGTCAGAGCCTATGTTTGAAGTTACAGCAAGTCACAAAATAACCAAAACAAGACACAAAACAACCAAAAAGAGAGACAAAAAGAGCACAAAGACATGCAAAACTACCAGAGACGTGCAAAACGGCCACAACGAGACACACAAATCACCTAAAAGATAGAATGAGGGGCTCTTGCTCGGATGTTGGAGGGGTGAGGGCCCTTTACATGTCTGAGCCCAGGGGCCCATCGTAGGACTGCAGGACATACAGTAGTGCTCAGTTGGGGGAGCAGTATCGGCCGGCAAAGAGAATGCTCTTGGTGGGGTTGTGTCGGATGAAGAAGAGGAAGGGGTGGTCTGCGTTGAACGTGACAGGAATCAATAATGCGCGTTCTGTTACCACGGCAGCAGTTGCAGCAGCAGCCTCAGTTCCCTCCTCGTTGATCTCCACAAAAGCCTTGTGGACGACTTTGGACAGTACCAGGTCGGTAGTCAAGGACATGCCTGTCAGCAGAGGAGAGAGAGTCTATTGCTTTACCATGCACGCTACATCAGTAACGCAGGCTACTTCATGTGCTTTTGGGTTTTGAAAGACATTTCTATATATTTCGGTATGGGAAGTGGCACTCTTATATTTCTCGCTTAAAATAAATGTTTTATTATATACATTTATGGCATATGTCTCACCAGAAAAGTCACTCATTTGGACATCAAAAGCATCCGTCATGCCCATGCTGATTAGGACGTCATTCAAGTCATACGTCTCCTCCATCTTGAATCGAGGCAGCCTCACCTCAACCTCCGTTAGATCCATCTTGTCTGAGCGAGTCCAATCCACAAATTTCTCATAGGTCAGCTCCTTCTCCAGCTAGTGTGGATAAAATATAAATCATCAGTCTAATTATTAGTGTTTAAAATTGTGCATTTGTTTACTGTATGTGTTTATGTGTCTTACCTTCTCCAAGCCCGTTGTGTCGTCCTCTATCTCATTGGGCAGGAAGATGAGCATGCTGAGGTCCTTGCCTTCATAGGACATCTCTAGGACCTGTCCAAACACATTCTGTTTTTCATTTCATTCCCTTCCATTTGAAGATAATGGGATTAATAACAGGTATGAAGATTCTCTTAAAAACCATAAATCTAATGGTTTAAATCATTGTCAAAATGGAACCAATTGTTCTTGGGATCATAGTAAATCTGTCCACTATCTTTTATTGAAATCTGCTCTGAAAATAACTGAAGTCAGATCGCATGGGCAAAAACATACTGTTGAAAAACATAGACATTACCTGGCAGTTGGCCTCAGAAATGGTGGTGTGAGGGAATTCACTTTTCTGGCGCATCATCTTCACCGATTTAGAGTCATTCTAAAGAAAGCGTCAAACTGAGTTATCATCATATCATACAGTACATATGCAACACTTGTGATATCATAATTCTAACTAACTGACTATGGAAGGCTGAAACATTTCGGAAGACATGCTAAATCGTTTCTTCAGACGAACACCACACGAGTGTTCTGGGATCAAGAGTGTAATCCAGAGGTGGAGGAAGTACTCACATCTTTGCTTAAGTAAAAGTAGAAATACTCTATTACACAAAAAAGCTGAACTTAAAAAAAGTACAATAGTATTGGCATCAAAATGTACTTAAGATGCTAAAAGTACATGTACTCATAGTGCAGAATGGCTCATTTCAGAATCATATATTATATTATTCAGGGAAGAATTTGACTAACGTTGGTCCGCTGCAGTTTGCACACCAGTGGTTTCATTGAGCTGCAGCAGATCAAACTACAAACCAGATACAACATAATGACTAGTACCACTTTCAAGCTGTACATTTCCATCAAGTTATATCAACAGCGCTTTGTAACAGTCCACTATCAGAGTGAGCTCAAGTGAACTGTGCACTACTATGCAAAATATTTCTAAAACCCAGAAAGCTGCTTTTGTCCGTCTGTGTTTCTCCATCCAGTGTTGTTTCTGTGAAGTGTTACCTTGTTCATTCTAAACGGAGCATCAATAGTAGAATCCTCCTGGAACTGTTTGTTCCAGTTGCCTTTGAAGTAGATGGCGTTGACCAGCACCAGCCTGGTCGCGCTGTCCACAACATCCTGGACCAGCAAGTCCTTGATTTTATCTGGTGACAAAAAAATGTTACTTCTTATTCTACTACTACTCAACAATAAAATCTGACAAAACAAAAACAAAATGTTTTTATTCTGTATGAAGTTACTTCCAGCATTTATTGTTGGGAAGTCACAAAAGGTTGTGAACCTCACCGAAGCTAAACAGAGCATTTAGTTGCTCTATATGGGAAATAAATCAAACTGGGAACAACAAAAACAGGCATTTATTCAACTCGTGTTTTGCCTATCGTGAACTTTAGTGGATCATATCGGGTATGGAATTAATATGCAGATTTTCCGCTTCAAAGTGAGGCCAAAATGTGGCATGCAACAGACTAGCTTATGTTTTGTTTTAGCCTAGCCGAAAAATGTTTTTTTTTCAACTGAAGCAGTTGTTGATCACTTGTGGCTGGTTAAGAGGAGTGAGGAGTCAGCGGTCAAATAAAATAGGTTTTTAAAAAATTGTCAAACACCACATCCACGAGAGATTCTTGAGCAAACAGTCATAAATATGCACAAAACACATCATGTTGATGGGTCCAGTAGTATGTGAGATTAGAGCATATTATCTCCTCGCAGGCCCATGCCTGGCAGAGGTAAGGATCAACAGCATGAAGACTGCAGTGAACTCTGAAACAGCACGAGTAGAAGAGTGACCACTTTGAGGGAAAGAGACATTTTTAAAGTTGGAAGATGGCAGACTCAAGCCCTCTACTTTTAGTTTAGCATTTAGTTCCCAATCTAAGTAATGTCCTGATGAGTGTGCATATATTAATGTGAGATCTACGTTGCGTCTGCTTCTCCACCCAGCTGTTGATGTTGACCCTGGCCGCCTCTGCGCCGGCTTTGAAGTCCACAGACTCCAGCTCGGCGTTGTAGTGCGTTCTGGTTTCTGCTAAGAATTCCTAGAATCATAAATAGCACATTTTAATCCTCACACCACAATTGTATACTGTTAACTCACATTAACCAAAGCACAAAGAAGAAATGCTTCATGGAATGTTGCTACAAGGCTGCACATTTACAGGGCTGCTGTTCACTTTCTCAACAGTTAATGAGTTCATGCCGAGCACAAAGAATCACATACACGCACCTCAACAAACTGGTAGGACTGCTCCCCGTACAGCCTGTTGGCAAGGCTGAGGGCGTACGGAACGTCCTCCTTGTTCAGCTCACTCAGCAGTTCGGCAAAGCTTGCGTGGACATCATCTTGGCCATTCTTGGCACTCAGGCACTGCAAACAGCCAGCGAAGAACTGCATGTTACAAAGACACACTGAACCAGTGATAGTTGAAAGACAACTGTATTAGCATATGGATCATTGTGATGCGCTTACCTGTTAAATGATAAGAATAGACACCAAAATCATCATTAACCCTGGTGGTCTGTGCTACAGTTGTGTATGCATTGTGTTGAGTGTTGAGACAACTATAACCAACAGATCAAATTAAACGCTTTCAGCACCTTTAAAGCAACTTATTGTTCATGAATCCATACTGTAGGCCAACATTCACAGTTCTGTTTCAGGGTCAGACCTTTCTTTTTGGAAACAGCTACTGTACAGCCTTCTTTTTGTCTGTATGCTAGCAGGGAATGTTGCCCAGTGACATGAAATTGATGATTTTGGTGTCATTGTTCTCAACATTTAATGTAATTAGAATGACTTTCGGCAACACCAACCACAATCCGGATATTCTCAGAGGTTTAGTTTAACCTTAACCTAATCTAACCTTAACACCTTTAACATATATATACATTTTTTAAGCATTTTCACACACAGTTACACACTATTGTGTTGTTTTAGGCTGTCATCTTCATTGTGGAGCAAAGAACATTTGGGCTGGAGGGATTTTGTTGCTGTAGCATCTGCTGCATAAAGGTTTTTCTGTTTTAACCTTCACTTTACACTTCATATTTCCAAATTTAGTTTAAAACAATGCAGCAATATATTGAAATCCAGCAAGCAAACAAATTGGGGAAATAATAAGTGTGAAACACTCTGGAACCAAGAGAGTTCTCTTCACCAGACGACCCCACCAAGCCTTATCTTAATCATTCTTTTCATTTTGGCTTTGTTACCACCTTGAGCAGATACTGTGGCAGTCTGCTGGACTGGTGTATCTGCGTCTGTATCTGCATCCGCGTCGTCATCTGCGAATGCATCGGCGACTGCGTTTGCGTCTGCGTCAGCTGTGGTACCGTCGGCAGTGGTACCGTCGACAGTGGTTGCTCTGCGTCAGTAAAAGCGAGGACCTGGGGGTGCAAATGGAAGTTTCTCTCATCAGTAAGATCAATGTAAAGTTCAACATTGTTAGTGTGTGGGTGAGGCAGGGCTTGAGAAAAAAAACCCTCTCTAGATCCTAATGTTGGATGACACATGGCATGCATGTACACACACGTTTTCCACAGCATAATTGATGATGCTCAGGCACGATTAGGTTTCTTTTGTTAACCTACAAAGTAAAATTCCATCGTGAACTCATCAGAAACGGTCAAAGTCTTATACCATATCTGTGAAGCTGCCCCTTGCTTTGGCTGTTTCTTTTCATGGCCCTATATTCATCAACTTATGGCTGATTAACTTATTGTCACTCCATCGTCATCCCATGTGTCCGACAGTTGGGAGCAAAACCAAACAAGGCACAATTCATCCAAAACCAGGTTTGTGTTGCATCCCAAAATAACTAAAGAATCAAATGATGAAGTGACCATTTTTTCAACCCCCCCCCCCCCCCCCTATTTCCCTATACTACAGTACTAGAACACAGTGACAGGGTATGTTGTATATATAGTGTACACAATAATCCTACCTTTGTCTCATTGTCTTATTGTTTTCAGTAATTTTTTACTTGATCTCAGACAAGTTTTGTGATTTGCGTAATATTGCTGTAACAGCAGTTTCCCTCATAGTATGAGAAATATTCACATCCCAAGTAGCAATACTCTATGTAGTAAAAGTAAATAAATCAATGCATTAAACAATTTTACAAAAGCAGAAGAACAGCAGTTAGTAAGAAAACTATGGGTACATCAATTTTAGTTTTTGGGTATGTATAGTATACATATATTTGATCTTCTTTCAGTGCATTCATTTAATGAGAATTGTACAAAATAATCAGTGTAATAAGCCGGTAAGTATACATTTGCATGGGTGTATTTGAGTTGGATAAATTGAAAATAACCTAAATAAACTAAACTCAACTGTAATCCAAGGTGGAATAGAACAGATCCCTGCCCTTTCTGCTGTTGTTCGGAGACAGAATGAGTAACATGTTGCATGTTCAGGCACTTTCTCATGCCACACCCAACTATGCAAGTTCCCTAGTGGAAATTCGTGCCAAACCCTACTTTCATCTCTAATGTCATTATGTGCCTGACATTAGACTCATGTTTTTAATATTGATTGGAATATGTATTTTATTCTATTAAGAATACCTAATAAAACCTGTGCACATGACAGAGCTCAAAACCCAAACTCACGCCTTTTTCTCATGACGCAATAATGTGGTTGCGAAATTTCAACATCATAATAAAGGGATTTGTAATGACATTTGAATGCATGCCTGTAGAAACACTTCCAAATGAGTGTGTTGATATGAGAATATGTGTTTAAGTTTGTGTGTAATGTACCTTTGACATCTGCGTGGCTGTGCTGCCCTTGGTCCCCAGCATCACCATAGCCAGGGCTGAAGAGATGCTGAAAGGGGAGTAAAAGATATTTGCGGTCTTGTCGTCGTCACTCAGCTTTTTCAACAAGGCCAGAGAGAAGGTGGTGTTGGCCTTGGATATCTTGGATGGGGTTGGTGTCTCCATTGTGTCTGATAAAGAGCAGAGCATTAGTCAACGCATTATAAACTGTAGCATATCTTTTATCTGATAAGTTGCACAATCCTGTTTGGATATGTTTCCCTGATTATGTGAAACACAAATAGCTTTAGCGAAGATCTAATTGGTAGGAATCAGTCTCTTTTCAGCCACAAGCGGAGGTGAGAAAGTCTTCTTCATCTGCTCTTTACGAGGATGCTCAACGACCATATGAATATTTCAGAGAAGCTACTCAATTCAAATTGTCGTTTTCATGAAATCCACGTCTTTGGCCTCTTGGTTTGATTTGCCAACTATTCAATATTAGTAAGTTTTAAAATGTAAGCAGTTTGTGCAAACCATAAAAAACACTCTTTTGCATTATTGGTTTGTTTTACAGATTGACAATGCCATCCAACAACACTATCCCTTCCCCAGACATGTGTAGACAAATCTCCATTCATTCTTTACCATGTCACTCACCGACAAATATAAATCCATTTAGATTCTTAAACAAAAGTGAAACTCAGTAAAATCACACAGATATTGATCATCACTAGTCAACTACTGCTGCCTCTGGAAACCAGGTGAAAAAAATAATTCTATAAATCCAGAACTGTTGTTTAAAGCCTGGTTCACCCCTGTTATCTTTTGCTATCACTTTTACCATCAAAATCAAATGGCAATAAGGCACATCTACTTACTGACAAAGACTCTTCTTCAAGGGAACAAATTATCTGGAACGATTGAGTTAAAGAAAGACGTGTTCTGTTCGAGCCATCCGTGTTATTTTTCAATCTGACACACCCAAGCTCAAGAAGGCCTGGCAGCCGCTTGAGAAAGTATCTAAAGATCACACCCATTAGTGATAGACACACCCACCCATATTATGTTGTGGGTACATGTTGTGTGTCAATGGGTGTGCTTTGTGAGAGTCTGCTAACCAAAACACCCGATAGAACCATAAAAGGTATGGATAAATGGATGGATGTGTGAAATAATCAAGCAATTCAAAGCAGATTTGACACATTGAACACATTTGTTTTAACATTACTTATACATTCAAACTGTTCTCTGTTTTGGGAGAGGTGAAGTGGGACATTACATAACCTTCCTGCCAATATTGTTGCCATTAGATAAAATCAGATTCTAATTGTAGCAATGTATATGCTCTAGCCTACTTCCTTTTGAAAGATATCTATGAGCTAGTGAGTTGAAAAATGTGTTTTAGTTTTATGGAGAAGAAAATATAGTATGAATTGTGGGGATGAACGTGTGGGATTTGTTGTTGCATCAAACTGGAGTTTTCATTCAACTGGGGATCATCAGTGATAGGCTACTACTTCAAATAAAGATATGTGCATTATTTCTCTACAGGTTAAATAAAAAAAATTGTAATTGTCAGTAGGCTTTAAATAATGAATATAACAATGAACCCAATATAAACATTGACAATACGGACAAAATATTTGCCGTTTTTCTGATTTACAGGATTGTTATCTCATAATTCTAAGAAAGGTTTTCATGGTATCAATCTCTATTTACTTGAGAGTTCGATGTCATGGAAGCAAACATGTCCTGCCTGTTTAGTTTAATCAAGTTTTTGGTTTTAGTTTGAGACATTATCCTACTCGTGCCTTTTATTAGACTTGCTGGAATAAACATGTTTGCTTCCATGAAATCGAGATCTCAAGTAAATGACAGCTTCTTTTAGGATGTTGAGGTGTCTCGTTAATTAAAAAAAAACGGAGCCGTTATTTTCCATGCAAATTCTTCTCAGAATTCTGATAATAATCTCGTTAATAAATTCTGATTTATTGCCCATGAAAACCTTTTCTCATAATTCTGAGAATTGAATGCTGTAAATTCAGACAAACGGAGCATGAACATATTTATTGGAATTCTGAGATAATAATCTTGTCAATTTAGAAAAAAAGAGGACAAATACATTCTTTTTTGAATGCATAACACTTCCGTTCAGTACAGTGCGGTGCGGTTCAGGTTCAGGTTTAATCCTTTTATACATCCATGGGTTCAATAATATGTATGTTACAGCACCCTCACGAGGCTAACTTGAAGCACTGTACCTGTTGTGGTCTGAATTCAGCCGAGTTAACATGAACAGGACAGGGGAGGAGATAATGCAAAGGATTAACAGCAACAGGACAATCAGACACCGGGCTTTATGTGTATAATAACATTATTTTCTGAAGGGGACGGATACTGGCCTGCTGCGGTAAGCAAAAGCCGTTGTCATCATGCGTCAGCTTTATCCAAATAGGCTCCCCGTCCTAGCTTACTAGCTAACGTGGAGGTAATGTGATAGCTTTATATCGCAGGTTCTTTCAGTGGTGTGGAGGACACGCCAAACGCCGTACAAAATGTGTCGATTTAGCGTTACCTTATTTATTATTCGCAACATTCCTGACAACAAAAATAAAAGAAGACTATAAACAAACGATTGGTAATTGCCACTCTATTCGGCATGCATCTAATATTATACGAGTGAGTTAGACTACTTTGTTTAGACTGGTGTGAATGGTAAGCAACCGTTAACGTTACTAAGGGTGCTAACGTTAGCTGCAGCTGTTGTAGCAACTCTGTAATCATGATTTTTGTTAACTGGTTTGCCTGGTGGTTACTTCCTATACCGTTTTTACTACATTGTCTAGGGGCAACTAACCGTAGCTGGTTAGTTGGTTGTAGCAGCAACCGTATTGCTGCTACAAGTTGTGCCTCCTGTGAACCAAGAAGCAGGGTAGCGTTGCACTAACTAACGTTACGCCACATTTTGTTAACGGAGTTCGTCCTGTTAAAAAATAGGTGATTTATCGCAGTTAGATTAGCTCGCTTGCTAACTTTGCCTACCAAACTCTATCCACATAATTAGGCACTTGAATTTAAAAACGTGACTTAAAAGTACAGTCAAAGCAGGATATTAGACAGCCAGTGTTTTGTTGTCATGCTGGCTCTAGTCCCAGTTCGTCATGTTTTTTAAAACAAAACCAAAATAGCTGCAGTCAAGATTTAGTTAGCAGCATCCGCAATAGTTTGTGTAATTTTGTTAAATTATTTTACCAGTCCACCTTTGTACTTCTGTCTGGTTTGTTTCCATCTGTTTTTCCCGTGTGTAGTCCTACAGAGGTGAAAGGCTTACCTCTCTAAACTCCACTGACGCTGAATTAATGCTACACGTTTGACAGGTAGCTGACAGCCTCTCAGTCTGAACATAAATCTATTCCAGACCCCCCCTCCATAAAAATCAACATGCAGGTTCCTCTTTCTTTATTTCAAACCAAAGCGTCATGACTCCTTCCTTTTTGCAGCATTGCAGCTGGGAGGGGTCAGGCTTCCAATGGTGGATAAAAACGAATCAATTGTCAAGATGATCTGGCACACTGATTATCTACAGATCTTCATAGGCTTTTTCCATCATGAATTTTACACTTAATGCACAAACCCATAAATTATGAATGACATTGCTCATGTCAATAATTCATCTGCCCTCACAGTCTGGTACCCTTATTTCAGGATGATGTTTGCTGACAGATCTGTTCTATTGGTGTACGTTTATGGGAAATCTTGAGGATCCCATTTTTCCAGCCTGTTATTATGGAATCTTATAGTCAATTTTCATCATGATAAATAAAATTAACATACCAAATTATTCTTTAATTTGTTGTTAAAGGTGCTCAGAGTCTACATCAGCCCCTTAGGGTAAGCATTACTGCTTCACTTCATCACACAGCACCACTGGAGCGGTATCTGTGTAAAGAACCTTTTTGACTACTGCGGTGGCGGGCCAGGAGTACACAGCTCAGGAAGATGGCGTCACCTTTTGTGCCTGTACCTGTGCCGATGAACAGAGCCTTGTCAGGAGGTAGCACCAAGCTCAGGCGGCCACAGCGAGCTTCATCACTCGGTAGCGTCTCCAACATTTTGGCCGGGGAGGACCACGGAAAAGGATTAGGTTCCCGCCGCCAATCCGGCTGCATGGACAGAGTCAGCCGGAGCAGGACACCACCACCCCTCCAGAGCCCTGTGACACGGGCCAGGGTTAACGGGACTCTGGAGCCCTCTATAGAGTACTCTTGCTGTCCCCGCTCCATATCGGATCCTGCTGGAAGTCAGCAAGACGAGGAGAGGCCTATTACCCCAACTCTGCTGGGGTATGAGGTCATGGAGGAGAGGGCCAAGTTCACGGTATGAAACCAGAAAATCAGCTTACATCATGATAACCTTTTTGAACTTCTATCTGTGGTTCACCAGTTTCAATGCTATGTTATTTAGCCTATATTGACATGTAGATTGGCAGCACATGAACCTATTTAACGGTTTACTTACCGTTCCAGTGGCAGGACAACACTTGAACAAAGGGGATAGACATGTCCACTGAGGACAAGCATGATGCATACAAGAGATTAAAAGTCTAACGTCAACATTTACTAAGCACACAGGCATTTATTCATTTGATACAAATCATCCACAAGCACTTAGCAAATGCAACAACTCTATACTTTTGCATTAATATATGAGACTTTAACATTGGGTGTGTGTTTTCTTATCTCTGCTGCAGGTATTTAAAGTCCTGGTGAGGAAGACTCCAGATGAGAGCTGGGTTGTTTTTCGAAGATACACAGACTTTTCCAGACTCAACGACAAGGTATGTTTGTGTGTGTTGTATTTACTTATGTGTGCATTTGCATGTTTGTGTGGAAAGTATGGGCAGGCCCATCTGAAGCTTTATTTTGTTCTGTTTTTGACCATTAAAGTATTGCTTTCAGCATGCTTTCTTTTGTTTTTGAGTGCACTGTGGAACTGATTAGAGCTGCACAAAGAAGCCTTCTGTTCCCAAATAGCCAACAGGCCCGAGCCAACTAGAGGAGCAGGTTTCTCGTGGTTTCGGAAAGGACAATTTGGTCACAGATTACAAAAGGGGAAAAATATTAAGCCATGTGATACTGTGTGATGAATAATAATCTACAACAAGAAAATATGATGGGTGGAAAGCTGCAACAAACGAGCATAAAATTATCTTTGTGTGTCTGCAAAATATTGATTAAAACTATCACCGAAAGGCACAATTAACTAATTCATAAACACTAACCCCGGGCAAGAAGAATGGAAAAGCAGAAGGCTGGAACACCCGACATTCAACAAGTGGAGAGCGAGGGCAAAGAGGGGGTTGTGGACATCTTTTCCTCTAATCTTGTGGCTTTTCCATAGAGCCAGCTGTAATGTTCACGCTGTGCTTGATGACCCTAAGCAGCCCATGTTCTGTAACTGTAGAGGCCTTATTGGTCTTACATTTAACGGTCTGGAAATGTTTCAGCTTCAGGTGCATCAATCAGTGTGTCACATAAACATTTGATGATATTTATATGTGTAATTATCCAAAAGCCATTACAGTTATTTAAGAGGACTTGCATTCTGCATATATAGCCAAACATGCACATGTAATTGAGATAAACGACAACATGCATCTGGCATCATACACACATGATCAGGTTTTCAACATGTATCACGGCCTCCACACTGTGCGGCTGACGCCAAACATTGCTGTGTTGTAGTTTGGACCTCAGCCAACATTACATTGCTGTACGTTAATGCACATGGCTCAGGCTACCAAATGTTAGAACAAGTAGCAAACTGACATCAGAGCCTGTTATCAATACAGTATCTCCAGAAGCTGACTACATGCAGTCAGAAATTGCTTTGTCTTAATCGGCATACATGTGGTTTGGGGTTTTGGAAATTGCGAAGCAATGTTGACATTAGGACAGAGAGATGGAGGTAGGCATGATTGACTTTGAAGGCTCCAGTACAGGCATAGCCTTTATTCCAAAGATGAAGCAAATAGCAGGTCAGTAAGTTTATGCAAGGCATTTGGAAACATTTAGTAATTCCTCTCTAAATTGATTTAGTTAATTTAATAACATTGTGATAAGTTACTTTGAGTTTTCATGTAAAACATTCCATCTACCCACTGAGCCATTGTCTGGTTTGGCAGAGAATGAGGCTGGGGGAGATGCAAGGGTTATCAATAGAGGCAATGTATGTTTTATTTTCTTTCTCCTCGGTTCCCATTACTCCCATTACTGTGGGTTTGTGCCATACCATGGTGATTAACTTAAGGGTTATCCAGAAGCATCAACACTTGTATATAAGTAGAATCATGTTTCAGGAAAACTGAGCTAATATGTTATTTTAAATATACGATCATATTTTTATTGAAGAAATTGTCACCTTTTAAAATGAACGCATGTATCAAATGTGAAAATGTGTTAACATGTAACAACCTAACAATGTGGTTATTTAGTTAAGGATGCAGATGGGAGGTCAGACTGTGCTTCAGGGAGCAGCAGCACAAACTATTTCTCTTGGTCTTTGCCACTTTTGTCTCTGCGATGAGTCCTTGCATGTCAATAACTTCATATTGTTTTAAACACTGAATAGTATTGTTTCACTGTTACCGCTGTAACTGTATGATATAAATCATGTAATACTCATTCCTCTCTCTTTGTTTGTGTGTGTTCCAGCTGAAGGAGATGTTCCCAGGCTTCCGCCTCTCGCTGCCTCCGAAGCGGTGGTTCAAGGACAACTATGAAACCGACTTCCTGGAAGACAGACAGTTGGGACTACAGGCCTTTTTGCAAAACCTTGTTGCACACAAGGACATTGCCAACTGGTATGTCACATGACAATGCAGCTATTCTTATGATTTAAATGAAATTATTTCACCTTTTTGTGTAAACTAAATGTTTTGCCAAGTGGTCACCTGATAATCGATAATTCCTACTTTAAAAAAATTAATATATATTGTGTTACTGAGCACACTGGTCTGTTCAAAAACAATGCACTCATACATTCGTGTCACACTATTTGTTCTCCTTGACAGCCAGGCAGTGAGAGAATTTCTGTGTCTGGATGACCCACCTGGGCCTTTTGATAGTCTGGAGGAGAGCAGAGTAAGTGTGCATATACATGTGAATGTGTGTTTGTGCTGCTGTCCATGTCACCTGAGGCCTTTATTACAGAGAAGTATTGTTATTGTAGAAGGGCCGGGTATTGAAAATGAATACAGAAATTTGAGAACAGACCAAGTTTGGTCCATAGCAGGAAGTGTAGAAACCTTTTCTTCATAATCTTAAATCCTTTACTCACTGGGGCCGGGTTTTTTTTAAAAATGAATTTGCATGTCAATATATTTGTTCATGAGTACTTTAACACAGAACGCAAATATTCAACGTAATGCAAAACTATTACGGACAAAAGGACATTATTCTTTCTACGGATGAGGTTGATTTTTCTACCTTTTTATCTCAGATTGCCAGATTCTGCTCTCGGTCAGTAGGATCCAAGTAGTTGGTCCTCTGCCTGCGCAAATCTTTTTGAACCTTTTATCAACAAGTATTGAAACTGTCTAACATTCTAATAACTGCAGGTATGAATAGTTTTAATGCGGAATATTTGCAGTATTTTGCATATTTGTGTCGTTTATTTGTCGTTACTGCATCATAGCCACAAAAGTCATCACAGTTTAGATTACAGATATAAATAACGGAGAGCTTCTGTAGAATGACCTCATTATACTGTATCACGATTCAGGAACTCTGGGTTAATGAGGAAGTCTGTGCCAAACGTACAGTGCTGAGGTTATGTCTTCATCTCTCCCAGATGAACTAAACACATTCTATGCACTGTTTGAGACCAACAAACAGAGGACGTACAAAAGGCCCAGTACCCCTGCCCATTAATACCATCCAGGGCAGATGTGTGCAGATCTTTTAAAAGGATTAACCCATGCAAGGCAACTGGACCTAATGGTATCCCTAGCCGAGCTCTCAAGGTGTGTGCGGATTAGCTGGCAGATGTTTTCAACCTCTCACTGCTCCAGTCTGTAGTCCCCAAGTTTCAAAAATAACCACCAAAGTCCCTGTCCAAAAAAAGCCCTCTGCCTGAACGACTACCGCCCAGTAGGACTCACCTCCATCATCAGGAAGTGCTTTGAGATGTTCACCTTCATCACCTCCTCCCTGACTCACTGGACAAACTTCAATTTGCATTCAGGCCAAAAAGATAGACACCATCACCCTAGCCCTCCACACTGCCCTCTCACACCTGGACCAGAGGACCACATATTTCAGAAGGCTGTTTATTGACTATGGTTCAGCATTTAACCTTCAAGCTCACAGACCCGGGACTCAACACCACGCTCAATGATTGGAAACTGAGCTTCCTGATGGGCAGGCCCCAGGCTGTTGGCATGGGCGCCACCACATCCATCAGCCTCCATCAGTAAACACAGGAGCCGCTCAGGGCCACCCATAGCTCCAACACCATCATTGCTGATGACACGCCCATCACCGGCCTCCTTCAGGTTCCTCTATGGTCACATCAGTGAGGACCCGACATGGACTCACCAAAAAGACGCCATCAAGACTGCAAGACTGCAAGACAGCGGCTTTTCTTCCGCACACTGAGGAGATTCAACATGGACTCCAGGATACTCTGAAACTTCTACAGGAGCACCATCGAGAGAATCCACATCACATCAGGACAGAGCTGCCTCCATGGAGGAGCTCTACACCCAAGGGTTCAGGAAGAAGGCCAAAAGGATTATCAAGGATCACCTCAGCCAAAAAATGATCCTGCATCAACAAGCTCGGGGACAGTTCCATCCCGAAGACCTTAACCTTTGAGCTCCTGAGCTCATCACTATGACATTTTACCATTATATACTGTTCAAAATGTTAACACCTATGTAGATATATTTATATATTATGCGTATACATTTAATACATTCTTGTTTACATTCAGCTTATTAATTTGTAATATTGTCTACGACACATTTATATTATTTTATTTTATATTTAATTTATGTCACTATTATTTTTACTCTCACTATTTTATGTCTTAGATTCTCATTCAATCTCTTGTGTGATTTTCTTTTCTTTCAATGCATACTTAAAGAGCAGTGTTGCCCTCAGATCCAAGATGTTCTTTGCCAACGACTGCTTCTCTGTAATTGTTGTGCATATGATAATAAAGAACTTGAAACATTTGTATTCATCTTTGAATTTGCTGCCGTAGCCCTTTCTGCTGTCACCTTTGTTTTCATTGTCTGAGCTTTTAGGACCGACCATCATCATCTTTCATTCATACTGTCTGAAGTTGTCTCTGTTCCTCTGTGTGTGTGTCTTAGGACTGCATTCAACACTGACGCTTTTAAGAAGAGTTTTATGTTTGACTTTTCAAGTCCCTGCCAAACCTCAGGTATCACATGCACACTGTATTTGAGCATTTAAAATTATACCCAGCCGTTCATCTGACAGGAATATGAAGTAGTGTGATGTCAAAGGGCACTTTTTACACCAGGTCATAAACATGACTCGCTTGTAAAATAAAATACTTGACTTCACCTGGACTTGTTTTCAGGCAGACACCTCAAACATGTATTTTCAAAACGGTTTGTAGTTTAAAGCGTTGTTTTTAGATGAATGTACAGTCTGTCTTTTAGGTTTAAGTTACCTAAAGGGTTTGTGCCCCACCCTTTGTTTCCACCGTCACAATATTTTCAGTTCTTTTCTCTGTCACTGCCTCCCTCCAGGCATTCTGTGAGACTCTGGAGGAGAGCAACTATCGTCTCCAGAAGGAGCTGCTGGAGAAACAGAAGGAGATCATCTCCCTCAAGAGGAGGCTGGAGGAGAGGGAGAAAGCCCTCCTGCTACTGGAGAAGCAAGTCAAGTCAGTACACATTCAGAGACACACACATAGATACAAGACTTGGGAGTAAATTTTAGACACGCGTGTAATAAATTACATACAAGCAAGTCACATCTGGTTCACACCATGTGTTGCGTTTTAGGCAGTTGTAGTTGTCCACACACAAGTTCTAAAATAGAGTTAAAAAATGTAATTGTAATGTCAATAAGAACCACCTGGTTGTGTGTGTGTTTGTGTGCGTGTGTCTCTGTCTGTCCCAGTGGTGAGTGTATGAGTCCAGCCTCTGTGTGTGGTCTGTCAGCTCAGGGCAGTGACAGCAGTGCAGATGCAGATGTGGAGTCATCTGCTGTAGAGGCTGATCAGGATGTGCCTGACGATACTGGGTAAAAAACACCACACGCACCACAAATGCAGAGACCAACTCACACAGCCACATGTTCTATCAAATCAGTAATGACTATAATAATTACAGTAGTTAACCTTTTTAAGTAAAACTTACCTGCAGCCTCTTGTTTTTGCTGACGTGAAAATTGAGCCCAAAGTAAATTTTCAAATGCTTTTAGGAAGTGGGTCAGGGGTCAAGGGAAAGGTTAAGTGGTGAACTTGAAATGCTGCATGAATCATCTTAAGGCGCATTCATTCTCTGATCTTTGCTTATATAAATATAGCTGTTTTTGACAAGCTCACGTTTCACTTTGTGTTGAGGTTTCAAGTTTATTTTTCTTCCACTTTACACATGCACAGTAACTACAATGATCCTGATGATGCAATGAGTGTAAATGATATTCTAGGAAATTCTACTAGTTCTAACGAAACTCCATTTAAGCCTTTCGAGGAAGTAAAGAGGTTTATGCCCCATTAAGTGCTGGAAACACTTAATGTGAAACAGACGGAGGATGTGTTGAGTTAGCATCATCAGCAAATTAACACGGCAACATTGCATTTAAACCATGTTCTCTGTTTCTACCTATAGTTATAAAAGTATTCTAATTCCTTAAGTCAAAGTGGCAATACCACAATGAATAAACAAAACCGTAAAAGTCCATCTCGAGACAAACGACAGCAAATGTAAGAAGTAAATAAGTTCAGTGGCACTTTCCCTGTTCTGAGTCACGGCCCTGCTGGTGTCATTGGTAACTCTCCCAACTGTGAGCATTCATTAGTCCTCACCAGCTGCCAGCCTCTTTTATTGCTCTGTATTGATGTATTAGTCTTTAAAAACAATGGTCTCAATTACTACAGACAGTACAGAGACAGAGACAAGCTACTCTATATTTTCCTGATGTCTTTTATTATTACCCACTGATGGTACGTTTAATGACTCGGCATCTCCGTCTCCACATGACGGTCAGATATCAGTTTTCATTACCAGCGATTGATCCCATTTGCTGGAAATTTTGAGTTATGTTACTGTGTTTCTAATGTCAACAAATACATAACCCACAGTTTCCTTTTAATGAATTAATGAAAAATAACAGCCATACAGTTAGACTTCAACACATGTCTGGGATTCGTCCTTTTAAAGAAATTATTTATTGCCATGCACGTCTGTGAAGATCAGTGATTTGAAAGTGAAAAGGTGATTACCGTTTTCATCATAGTCGCACCTGTTAGTGTTCTTTTTTTTTTCTTTGAATGTTTCCCCTTCCCTTTTTGTGTTTTTATTTTATTGCCCTTATATTTCACAGCAGTGCTGCCCCAATCTGAACAAAGAGCCCCATAACATGTGAGGTACTTAATATACACGCTCAGCAGGCTAACACTATGACATACTGTCTTTTCTTCTTCTTCTTCTTCTCAGTAGCATGCATCCCACTGTTAACTACATTACTACAATGGAGGTGTCTGGTTTTGTGGTATCAGGATGTTAAAGCACAGGTTAGGATTATTTTCAAGTCTGGTTTTGATACAATGCTCGCATGCTATATGTGCAGTTCATTTGACTGTTATTGTGCCTCCTGTCCACACTGGCAGTGTGTAATCACATGTGAGTATTGTGTTAAGATTTACTTGAAGAAAAATACAAACGTATCGTATTTATATGCTTGCAGTCGGGATGTTTGTCAAGGTTGGGGTCGGGTTAATTTCAGTGCACCTAATTCAGTAAAAGATCTTAAATTCTCTGCTACTACGGTGGCCTAATGGACCTTAATGGACCTTAAAGGACCTTAAAGGAAAGGTGTTTTTAAAAGTTCTTGTTATTTATAATAACATGATTGAACAGAAGTCAACTGTTAAGTATTATTTCCACCTAATTTGCCCCCAACAGTGGCGTGTATACATTGTACTGCAATGTTCTGTGCGCTGTAATCCTTTTGGCTGTGCCACACTGCTCTCCTGCGTCATATGTGATTTAACACATGCTGTTAGCGCCTCTCTTTCACGTGGTGATGTGTGTTCACTACCTGGGAGTTGTAGGTTGTTGGATTTCAGGTCTTCCTCCTTCCTCCCCCCCATCTGGTGTCCTTAACATGCGGGGGAAATCCCTTTTTATTAAATCTGCGTGTGCAAAACAGAAGCTTGTCTTCTAGCTTCTAGTAAGTAATAAAGATCTAGATTTGGATCTCAACTAGTCTCAAATTGTGTGGATTGTGAGATGGGACAGAGTTGGAGGTAAAACTTGTCTTCCTGCTGTGTTTTCAGTGGACCTGTAACTGTAACTTGCTGGTGTTATTGTGGCATTAATAATGTTTGTACAGTATGTGCCTCCTCCCACAAGGATGGCTCACGAGTTTGGGCTATATTAACAACTCTCCCCTGCTGAACATTTCCTCTTGGATCCTCTCCGTCTGTCTGGCTTTACGTTGTCTGTACGGTTCTCACAATGCATTTATTTTTGATTTGAATGAGTTAATGCCTGACTGTGTTTCCTCTCCTGTGATCTCCCTCTCTCCCTAGTGGCATGTGTGAGGTCCAACCAGTGACGTCCTCTGCGTGTTGGTGTGGCCCGTCACTCAGCACTTCTCCTCCGGTCATCCAGGTCACTCAGCTTTACCACCAGAAGCTGGAACAATAACAGTTAACACTGGTCTTCCTCTTCTCCTTTTACACCCATCTCCTCCTCCTCCCCTGCTAGACCACTTCACCTTCCTCATGTTTTAGTGCTATTCAATACACTTAGTTTGTTTCTCTTTCTTTTGTTTACCTTACCATTCCCTCCTCCCACCACAACTCCCATTCCACCTTTCCACCTTCCAGATTGTAGCCGCTATTTTACCTTCAGTTGTTGGAGTTGGATCTGAAGCAGCCTTTATCTGTGAATGAGTTCAGAGGGAACCATTTTTTTTCTGCAACAGCCTGTTTCACTTATATTTCCCCCTTTACGATCATTTTATCTTCCCGTACAGATGATTTAATTCTGAAGACCTTGTGCAATTTGTGAAAAATTATGAACTATATCTGGAATTGCACGTGTGGGGATTCTTAATCCTCCTCGTTCACTTTTCAACCTTGTACCGCGGCCGCCAGATTGGATCAATTTGATCCCGCGGTTACGAAGCCAAAGTTTGGCTTCTTGACCAAAAAGAAATAAGATAACTTGAAGACATTCACAACTGTGACAATCTACAGTAAACCTGAAGCATCATCTCATGCGATTCTGCAGACGTGCATTGCCTTATGGCTCCCTACTTGTTACAAGAGACCCTCCTCTCAACCAGGGAAACAACACCCCCATGTGGCTATATAAATAAAGAATTAAAAAAGTCTGGATAAATAAAAAGTCTCAGGATACACAGGTAACCAGGTGGGTATCACAGAGGATTGATAACTTTCTGTTTGCAAGTACTTGCATGTCATTGCTTTGTGCTGCCATCGACTCTCATTGAAGAAACCTCACTGTGTTTGCATCTAAAGTCCGAGATTCCCCCTTGTTTTAGTGCCATGCGTGATTTGTGATAACCTTAAGTCCTGCAAGAGACCATGAAATCTGTAATGTACTCTACTGAGAGAGAGAGAGAACCAAGAAAATGTGGCCTATTGTTGCTTTTTGAATAATGCAATGTACAATATCATGTCCTTTCCCTGACTCCTGCATCAGTTTGCTTTTAGACATTATGACAATATAAGGCCATAAATATTTACAACATTAAACCTCTGGCACCTTGCCTGTTAATAGAGTGCAGACAGAGCCTGGATATTGTAACATGGGTATAATTTAAAGGGATTAGTTCACCCACTTTACAAAAAACATATTTTTCTACTTAGCCCTACTGGTGTGTAACGATGCACAAAGATTTATCTGCTGACGATTTTAAGATACCTACTTAAATTTCTTCCTTTATCTTGACACAATTTGGGTGAATGGGTTCTCTGTGGTGCTCAAAGCGTTGGAAAATGACATGAAAAACTCAGCAATAATCTACAGATAATCCACAGACGAGACGAGTTTTCATCTATTGAAGAATAATCCTTTTTGACGTGGCCGTCTGCGCTTAACATGCTGAGTAACTGACCTTCGCTGTATTTGGTTGGAAGCAAACATTTCACAGCCAAATATCTCAAAATCTCAGCACGCAAAACCAAAACTATCCACAGGGCCAGATACCGAGTGTAGGCGAGAATGTTTTTTGCAGTTTGGGTGAACTAACCTTTTAAGAAACACTATCGTTTATTTATTTTTAGATGAACCTCAGCTTCAGTTAAGGAATGCAGAAAGAAACCCCCACCAGTGGTGTTATACATACATGAACACAATCCAGAAGTTTTGACCTGTAAATTCTGAAAACCTTCATTTCAATAACACAGCAGGGGTTTAGATCAAGGCCATTGAAAATAAGACAAGGAACCATAATGCTACTATTTCAGGAAGGACTGGGTCACGTTAGTGTTACCAGAGAATACACCTCATCAAAAGCCATATTAAACACTTGAGAGGAGGCTTCACATGTGGTAGTGTGTGCGGACCGGTTTTGAGTAAATTACGTGTATAATAACGACGCTTAATGTTGAATAGTCTGCAACTAGGCCTGGGAAAAGGTAATGTGATGCACTTTATGGATGAATGGCAACCCATAATGTTTGTTTTTACTACTTTATTTGTGTGTGACGGAAACGTGCCTTTTCAACCACTGAATCTGTCTAATATGTTAATATGTCATATGTAGTTTTATTTCACGTTTTCAGTTTGTTTCATGTAATTCTAAGTGCCTTGACCATCTTTTCCCTAATGGAACGTTTCCTTCGATGTGTTTAAATAGCTTTATAGATTTGTGTAGAACATGAAACGTGTGTAGGAATTTCATCTGACGGAGATAATGATTTAAATGAAACTCTTGCGTGTATGTCGTTGCTTGGAGTAGACTGAAGGGACGTGTTTTTGTAATATTACATGAATTATTATGAAGTCTTAGTTCACATATGCACCTATAGTTGCACTATCAAATGCTTTACACCATTAATGTCCTGGATTTAAAGGGATAATTCACCGAGACATTTGGGCAGAAATGAAATCTGTAGATACTGTAACACATGCTATAGCAGAGATGTTTATGAGAAAAAATTCTTTAATTCACACAATTAAACGTGGAATGATCTATTGAATAAACATTGTTTCCTCACTTTTAAAGTCTGCTTTCATGGAATCGGATGGTATCGGTAGTTTGTGCTTTGGTGAAATTGAGTCGGGTCTGATGATTTGGGTTTACAGTTACACTCTGGCCTATTTTAAAAGTGTGATGCTTTCAAAATGTAATAAATTCTTATCACGGAAAAATTCACTTTCTTTACCACCACAGTGTCTTCTCCCTGGAGAGGGGACTACGCTGCCGGAGCAGTAAATACTTTCAGTACATGCTTATGTTTCAGTGATTTGATTTTGCAACGTGTCAAGCTTTTCATAAGGTTTTCCATTCCGATGCTCTGGTTTTTACTGCCTCTCAGCAGTATGATGGATGACCAAGAAAGCACAATCCATATTAGCTAAGAAAGATTTTATGCTTTTGGTGCAGTTTGTTGGTTTCTGGGAATTTAAGTGAAATGATAATCTTTAAGTGCAGCTTCACAGCACCAGCACCACTGTACTGACATTTGTATCGCACGTATGTTTTGTTGGATAACTTGAAACTTGAGGTGTAGATGCAAAATTCTTATTTTTTCCGGATTCCTGTTTCAAAGTGTGAGCCACACCATGTCGTTCCTACAGTTTCATTTATTCTGTACATTTTGTATAACATTGAAAAGAGCACAGGAACAAGTAACATGCTCAAAGTTGAAAAAAAGATATGCTTAAAAATGTGTAAATTGACACACTGAGTTTAAGTTGTGTTGCTAATCAGACGCAGATATTAACATTCGTTTGGAGGCAATAGTATATTTTCAGCTTTTATTATCACCTGGATCATTTTCCATAGATTCAGTATGGAAGTTTACAAGTAACAGACATCATAGTGTGTTATGTTGCTATTAGCAAGAATAGATTGACAGATTCTTGAAGTGCGTGGTCAATTGAGGTCCATTGGAAAGATTCATTCTCAATTAAGAAGGTTCCTTGGGATTTTATTTAATGTGATCAAATGTTTATTTCTGATCTGCATTGGGAATCATACAAAATTGCATAAAATAATAAACGAAAAACAAAACCTTAGGATTATTTCTGAATCAGCACCGAAGGTCTAGAAAAATGGATAATGGTATATACAGTATATTGGTATATATAATTTTCTATAAAAAGGTTATGTGTGTGTGTATATATACCGGTATATATATATATATATATATATATATATATATACATACATATAAATATATATATAGAAATATACATATAAATATATATATATATATATATATATATATATATATATATATACATATACATATAAATATATATATATATATATATATATAAATATATATATATATAAAATAACTTTTCATAAACCTTGGACAGTAGTCTGTTGAGTACTGTTGTGAGGTTTACATGGTGAGTTTGTGTTTTAAGGACTTTTTAACTTTATTGCCTAGTTTAAAACATTAGTTAGAAAAGTAATCCAATGTTATGTAAAAGTTATATTTTAACAGGCTGCCTAGTAATCAGTAACCTATTACATTTCTAAAGTGACCTTCCCAACACTGCATACCACTTAACACGATGTAAACTGTTTGACTCCCAAAAATGTCAAAACAAATATCCACTGAGCCACTTTCCTGTAAAGAGCCTCCTGTGGTGGCAGAAAACTGAGTGCTATGCTGGCATCTTTACATCTGTACAAAATAACTGTTCTAACTGTTCCAGCAGCACAACCTCGTCCGCACCAGAGTAAACGATACCGTGGACCGTGTTGACACAAACATTCCTTGCTGCTACAAAGCCCTCCCCTGCTTCACTTTAGACAGCATTTCTCTGCTTCTCATGCAAACTTACACCCAGCTAATTATAAGCATCGAACCATCAGAGAAAACTGTGAAAGTATGGACAGATGAAGCTACAGCACTGTATTGTTTTGACTGTACAGAGATGTGGACACCCAGAAGAACCACTTTAATCATGAGGAATCATCAGTGACATCATACATCAGCAAATGTGTTGATGATGTGATCACCAAGACAAATCCTTCCCTGGGTGAATGGAAAGGTGAGGGCCCGATCCAGAGAGAAAACTGCCTTCTGATCAGGTGACAAAAAGGATACAGCAGCACCAGAGCGAGACTGAAAGATGGCATCAAAGAAAACCAAACATCAGGAGAGACTGGAGAGAGACCTCAACACCAAAAGACATGTGGCTAGCAGACCACCACAGGACAGGCTATAAAAGCAGAAGTGCTCATATTATGTGTGAAGCCACGTTTCCTGTTGAGCTTAACACCTTTTTTTATTCTCTCTTTAATTAGAGGAACGGCAACTGTTAGCCTCCACAGCGGGTTTCAGAGGAAACCGTGCTAAGAGTAAATACGGGTAAAGCTACTTCTCACATCAAAGACACATCTCCTCCGCTCTACTGTTGAACACTGGAGCACCCTAGGGCTGTGTGCTTAGCCCCCTCTTGTTCATCCTATACACCCATGAAAGTAACCCATAATATAACTGTTTTAAAGTTTGCGGACAGCACCAACATTATTGGCTGATTTATTTCTAAAACACAGATGAGACTTCGTCGTATTTTTCATTTATGAGTGTTGCTCAGAGAACACCCTAATGCTTAACGTCAGCGAAACCAAGGGGCTGGGAAAAAGGAGGCATAGAGCAGCACTGAGGACCTGTCATGGACATCACTCATACCTTACCTGGTAAACAGGCTATCCAGCTTTACTTCTTGAGAAAACTTAAAAAAGAAAGATTCCAGTTCCAAGTTATTGTCAACTTTTATAGAAGAGCAACAGGAAACTTCCAGACTGGAAACATCACAAAGTGGCATGTGATGTTCATGGCCCAGGACCGGAGGGCTCTGCAGCGGGTGATTAAAACGGCCCAAAACATCGTTGGTACCCATCTACCGAGCATCAGCTGTATTGATAAGATAAGGTGTCTGAGCAGAACCCAGAGGATTAAAAAGAAAGAAGAAAGAAAGACTTGCTAAAGTCTGGAAAGAGATACACAAGTAGCTACTGCTACACACACTAGTACACACTACTGGGAAAGTGAAAGATTAAAGAATATATTGGAGAAAAACTGTCTTTAACCGATAGGTTTCATAAAACTTAACAAACAGGGGTTTGTTTATGAAGCGGGCTTTAACCAAGATTTTGCCAAAAGAATCTGGACTCACGGAGACGTTTGTGTTTTATACGTTAAAAGGTCAATAAAGAGGTCGACGCTGTAAACGTAAATAATGGGTAGCACAGGGAGTGAACCAGTTGAAGGGCCACAGGGATCTCATGCTTTCAAAATATGGCTCTGATAGTTTAAAACATTTACAAGAATGGTGTGATGAATGTTATTTTTATACTATTTTAATTCTGGCTATTTAATTTCTGCTATTTTATAATATTTTAATTCTGCTATTTTTATACATTTTTAATTCTGCTATTTTTATAATGGTACTTCAGACTCATTTACATCAACACTGTGATTATTGTACTGTAGATGCTCTTATTCTGTCTAATCTTGTACTAATTGTTATGTTTTTGCTGTCAAGCACTTTGGGTTGCAATTCTTGTATGAAAGGTGCTATACAAATAAAGCTTATTATTACAGAACAGCTTCGTTCCTCAGACTGTGGGACTCCTCAACTCGCCCTTGTCTTTTGCACACCTCTCATAAACCTCAGCTCCACATGTTATACATGTTCTGAATTGCACACTGTGAATTTAACATGGAAGTATTGATTTTGGTGTCATTTTGGTGTACTTATGCACCATCATTACTTTTACTCTTCCTTCATTCCCATTACTGTGTGTAGCGTGGAGCGTGCATTTCACTGTGCAATCCTGTATTCGATAACTACAACAAAGCAGAAACATGCTGCAATCGCAACATGTCTATGTGGGTATTAAATAAAAACAGCAAGCAGCAGGTTGGTTTAGCTTAGCGGGAAATAGCTAGCGTGTCTCTGTCCAAAGGTAATACAATCTGCCTACCAGCACCTCTAAAGCTCAAATAATTTATCGTTTTTAGACTATTTAATAGAATAATAAGCATTAAGTTACAATAACTTGGGTGGGATGGAGTGATGGTGTTATGAACGGATATTATATATATACATATATATGTGTATATAATATAAGTTACGTTTGGAAATGATGTCATTTTACGAATAAGTCATAGTCATCTAATAATAAGTTGTTTACCAGCTTGGAACTAATACTAATCAAGTGACTAGATACAGCAGATATTAGTTTTATTATCGTGCCGTATCCAAAAATATTATCACTTACCACAACTTCTCGTAGTTCAACCCCCAAGCTATAACCTTCCCTCCTGACCTTTGAAGAAAATCATCCTTGTAAGTCCATCTCAGTTGTGTGTAATCGGAAGAGGGATGTTTTACTGACAGACAGAATCATAAGACTAGCCCTTGGCACTGAATTGTGTCCAAAAATGCTGAAAAGCTGGTTGGCGCTGGCTGTGACTCTGGTCATCAGCACGGATTCCTGACGCTTGTCACACAAAGTGAGATGAATGCATTAGCAAAATAACTTCGAGTTTTTGATCTTATGATAGTGTTGTATATCCCATGGTAATTTAGGGTGAGGGTTCTGTTAAGAGAATTAGTTACAAACACACTTAAACTCAACTCTGGTTCCTGCCACATCTAAAAAAATTCTGACGACTCCGAACAGGAGGCGCCCTTACCATCCAGGGAAAGTAGTGGAGAGGATTGGACTCATACAAGTACCCTGGGGTCCAATTAAAAAGAATTACCCCGGTGCTGGCAGCATTGGAGGGCAATGCCTGTCCAATTATCAAAATTCAATATATTATAATAAACATTAAATATGATTAAGGATTTCCACCCTAAATTGGTGCATACGAAATTCCCTGGATGCAGGAAATTAAGTGTTTAATGCACAAAATTTCCTGTGGGAAGACCTCCAGATGCCCCCTGTCATCGTGCCCCCTGCTATAAACCTTGTGCCCCCCTCTGCTATTTTCCTCGCTATAAAACAGCATGGGAGACCACAGATCACCCCCTCTAATATATTCTTGAGTACTCTTTAGTGTGTTCCTTTGAACCCAGAGGAATACACTCTTTTGACCATCATGTGATGAAAGCACAGGGGATCAAAAATCTTTTTTTAAACACCATAAAACGACCATAAATAACTAAAACCTATAATAAAGCAATCTATAAAAATGGAGGTACTACTGAACTCAACCTGAAGATGGGTAGAGCCAACTTTAAACAGGGGAGGCACTGGCAAGTGACATAAAGATTAATTTGCACTGCAATGAATAAAACAAAAATAAAACAGCACTTCTGGTAAATTCATGCACAAATAAGAAAAAGAGCCACTAATACACCAACCCTGCTCTCAGCATTTGACACTCTCTTAACGATCTTTGACCATGTACAATTTTACAACAACTGTTGCTGTCATCACACAATTAACAATACAACTACAAAAAATCAAAATCAAAATCAACAACACTCAAAAAAGTAAAGTGTGTGTGTGTGTGTGTGTGTGTGTGTGTGTGTGTGTGTGTGTGTGTGCGTGCATGCGTGTGTGTGTGTTCGTTGATGACTCTTTCTTGTCCTTGTTTTATGAGTCTTGTTCTTGATTGATACGAGAGTCAGAGATGAAAGTCTTCCTTGCTCCATCCTGTTGCTGCTGTGGGTCTTTTTGTGTTTTCAGGAGGAACAACTCATCAAAGTGGTTTTACAGCTCAATAAACCTTTTACAAAAGATCAAGTCCTACCAAGTTCTTGAACCTTGCCTCGTTTGGCATATTGACATTATCCAGGACGCTGTAGAACAGTCTGTATTCCAATTAGGTGTGATGCCATAACAGATACGCCATCATATGTTTGCGTTACCAACTTGTGTGCTCAGTTAAGCGTCTCCAGTGGACCACATAGTAAGTCATTTCCATCACTCCTGTCAGCGCCTGTTTTCTAACTCACATGTGTTTCATGACTTCATTATTAGTGCAATTAGTCTGTGTATTTTCCTGTTTCAGGGTCAGGTCGTCTGCTTTGTTTCCTTGTTTCTAGCGTTTCAGCTCTGATTCTTGGTGTTTAGTTTTCTCAGTGTTTACTCTGCTTATTTCCCAGATCAAGACAGTCCCTGCGCAGGGGGTTCTGGTTGACATAAAGCCTGTTCAAATCGCTAATCTTACAGAAACTTACTGCAGTTATTGCGTCCACTCTTTGGGTAAACTGTGCAGTTTATTAGTTGTTCTGCACCGTTATTGTTATGCATTGAATATAATATGAGATATTTCCTTAAGGACAAAGGTTGGGAATCACTGATATAGATAAGTGATTTTGAAATACTGTCCCTGCGAATGTCTGTACAAAATTTCATGGCAATCGATATACTGTAGATGTTGAAATATTTCAGTGTGGATCAAAGTGAAAAGACTGAAATTGCCATCCACAGAGCCATGCAGCTATGGCTAAAAAGCTGTAAAAAATATATTTTTTTAAAATTGCTGTCATTGTTAAATTGTCAAATTGCTCCCGCAGTCCTACCATTGTTCACAGCAAACTATAAACAATGCACTGCAGTCCAAAAAACCAAGAATGTTCTGAATGTTCAGCTCGCAGGCATTGCAAATTGCTGCATCATATGGTGCAATGAATTAATTCCTTATTTTATGTAGCCAGAGGGATTGGCTGAGCAGACAAGGGTATGCTAATTTTAGTTCAGTGCTCTTCAGAGGTGAGTGGACATAGAGCCTGTTAGAGGGTATGCACTCTGTGAACAAGGTTAAGTAGTCATCTGGTATCAAAGAACTAAACACAAAGATAAGTGAGGCATGGCTCATTGCAGCAGAGTTTGATCAAAATCGACATGTAGGAAAGCATGGGTGTAAATAACAGTCATAACTTACTGCGACACTTTAATAGAACAGAGCCATCGTTGATATTAGTAACATCTGTGTTTTCCCTGCGATGACAAGTTGAAATGTTGCAATGATATTGTCTAATGTTGGGGCAACATCTCACATTAAAGAGGCTCTGAATATGGTTTATCGGCTGCAGTTTTGTTTTTAGTTTTTTTTAGTTTTTTGGCAGGGGGCTCTCATATACTGGCACTTTTAGGACATTTTTTTATGAAACACATAGTGGGAAATAAACATCTGGGTCAAATTTGTCTCGTCATGTAAGGTGCTGTTCTTCAGTTTCTGCTGAAAGCTATGATACATCAAATGTAATTGATGTGGGCACATGAAAGCAAGAGTGGAGCTGTTTTTGATTCTTTGCTATGTTAGGACTGCAGGACTCTGGACTGTACCTCCTTAAACTAGAGCTCATGTGCGATGGGATCACACCAGCTACAACGCCAAATTGAATCAGGGGCAGTAAGTCAGGGGGTCAGTGGCCCCTTGCCCTCCTGCTCCTCCTACCCCCCTATTTCTGGGGCCCTTGCTTGGACCATACCCATCTTCGAACTCAGCCTTCAATGTAAAGTTTTGTTATCCCAAATCGGGCCAGTGGCAAAACGTTGGGCCGTAAAGTGGTACGTGGCCATTGCCCCCTTGGCCCCCCCTTGCTCAGACCACCCCCATTTTCAAATTCAACCTTCGTTTTGATCTTAACTACACACCTGTTATAAAATCATAAAATAGTATAATAATATTATAAAATAGTTCTGCTACAGCAGGTGTTTCCATGACCAGATTTTGGCATGATGACCAAACACAGACTCATAAAGTTGATAGGGAATTGTCAGTCTCTTCCTCAAATTTGCATCCCATGTTGCGTACGGGTCACTTGATCACCCTATGTTTAGAATCAGGACTGATCACCTAAAAGCAAGCTTACAAGCTGATCTTGTAAGTCCGGCACAGGTTATATTCTCCACAGGCAGAACCTCCAGAATCGATGGTGGCATTACACTGTGACTACGTTTCTGTAATTTACTTGCAGCTTCTTTTATCACAAGATTTTCTTCACAGAAGTGAAAACAATACCAGCGTTGCAATCACCAAATCGGGCCAGGGGCATGAAATGGTGGTGCCAACCTCCCCTTCCCAAGTAAGCTGGTGTGACGTAGCAGCTAAGTCTTTTGTCAGAAGGATGGTTGACTACAAGAGATGCACAACTTACTGAATTTTCCATTATCGCGTGCACTCAATCTAGAAAAAAACGTTCTGTTTGTCTTAGACATATTTATGTTAAACAAAAGAACTGCAAAACATTACCTTCAATATGCACAGCTGATGGTGCGGCTGGTAGTTGCAGCCGCTACAATTACATTCATGTGTTCTGGTTCCATGGCGCCTGTATTGCACACAGGCATGGGGTGCTGACACAGCTAAATGGAACAAAGCCATCATCAATAAATTATTAATATAAAACAAGTAAGTATTCAGTGTAAAAATGAATTTCAATATTTTTCTGCTTGAGGTTTCTTGAAAGGAAAAAAGGGAAAATCCAGGTTTCCTGAAATTCCTGAGGTTATCAAGGTGATGACAGACATGCAGCAACAAGGCAGTCTTTCAAAAACCAGAAAGTTGGTGGACCAGCAATGTCAAATACATTATGTTGAGATGCATCAAAGTCAAAGATTTCTCTTATCGCATTTCAAATTAAACATGAGACTGAAATTGTTGGCTAGTTCTTACCGATGTACTTTCAGAGAATACATCCAAACCATCTGCCAATGTTACCTGTTCTCAAAGATACAAAAATACATCATAATACATTTTGATACAAGCTTTACCAAATAGCAATCACGCAATGTATCAACATTTTTATACTTTAAAAATACATTTCTAATCATTCACAAGCCTCCGCTGATAAGCTGACAGCTTTTAACTGCTTGACAAGACATATTATGCATCGAAACATTTATAATGTGAAACCAGACTGTGATCAGTCACACGAAGTTGAATAAATTACAAAGACATTGTAATAATCACAAAGGTTTGTAACACTGTTAACTTTTTTTAAGCAAGAAAATGGAAACATAAGAGATTACCCAACACTGGATACATTCTTCATTGTACTTTTACCCTCTGCATGTAAAAATAATAATATATACAAATATTTTCAAAGACGTAAAGTAAATGGAACAACTGGCTGTCCAAAAAGAGCTAAAAAGGAGGACAATAACTTACAGGAAGAAGATTGAGGTCAAAAGGGGACATAACATTGTGAAGGATGTGAATTGGCATGGAACAAATAACAGGCTGCAGTAAACTTGTCTCCAAAGTACAGAATTTAATACCGAGCTATTCATCAGTATATTTGTCACAACCCCCACCCCTGTTCACATCTCTGCTGGAGACTCATTAAACATCAATTGCACCTCCCTTTCTGCCTTTCTCAGAAAATCTTCATTAAACTTCAGAGGACAGCGCTGTGAGAGTTATGGTATTTGACTTAATCAGTGGTTTCAACACCACACAGTCCTGACACTGCATTCTGGATCACAAACTAACTCACTGGCCGGCCACAGCATGTCACAGTGAACGGCGGTGCCTTTGAATTTATGATAAACAACTCAGGAAACTGAACTGCCGCCATTCCTCTTCACAATTTACACATCAGACATTCGGTTCAACTCTGGTTCCTGCCACCTTCGAAAGTTTTATCAACAAAGACAACAAGGAGGAGAACAGAGGACTGAGAGCTTTGCCACATGGTGCAATCATCTGAAGCAATAGACTATGTATATATTTATATATATATATATATATATGGTTGAAGTTCTAAGATGAAAACAAGGACAACGCCAAGACCTGACAATGCCGTGGTAACGACCTGTCAATCACAAGGTAGCCACCCCCTAAAGTATATGCTGCTTTATCGTCTATTTATTTACTCAATAAAGATATTGCTGTATTGAAGAAGACTTCAAACTAGTGATTGAGGCCATAAACTCATGTTTACAATGTTTACTGAGATAATAAATCAAGTGAGAAGTAGAGTCATTTTCACATAGACTTTTATACAATCTGACTTCTTTTTGCAACTACAGGAGTCGCCACCCTGCTGGCCATTAGAAATAATGCACTTTTGCATTTGCTTTTTGGCATTGGCTTCACTTTTCAGAAGCAGAGGTGGCCACCTGCCTCCAACTCAATATCAGCAAGACCAAAGATCTGGTGATGGATGACCAGAGGAACAGGAGGCACACAGAAGGATTCACACAGAAGGATTCACAAATGTATATATAAATAACTCATATAAATTACAAAATACATTTGTGAAGTCTTCTGTGTGCATTTAATAATATTGAGATTATGACTCCATAAACCAAAAATCATAACACCCCGATGTTAAACAAGCGCTTCAAGCAATAATTTGTGCACACTGACAGCAGAATATACAACAGAAGTGAAGAACACAGCCTGTTCCAATCACACCTGGCAGCTAACTCATTAATTACTTTATGTAAGCCATTCACATAGACTTACTGACTGTGCTGCAACTAATAATAACATATTACACCCAGTCCCCTTACCTAGTATTAATCACACCACTGTCAATTTAATAATAATATTAGCAAAGATAAACTTTATTTGTATAGCACCTTTCGTACAAGAAATGCAGCTCAAAGTGCTTTACAATAAGATTTTTAAAAAGACATAGAATGGACATATAATATTGGGATAGAATGCCAAATTAAAGGAAAATAACATTTCAACAACAATTCTAGTTTTACTTCGACTCCTATTTCAGTTTTGTATAGCTTTTTTTAACTTCTCTATTTATGTGTATGTGTTCTGTCCTTGTGCTGCTGCAACAACTGAATTTCCTCTCAATTTTCAATTGCATCTACAGTTTTGATTTGAGTTTGGTTTAATTGCAACTACAATTATGTAAAACCCCTTCATTATATTCACACATTTTCTTTAGTATAACAATTAACAATCATCTGTAAAATGACAGATCTAAATAACAGGTCTAACAAACATTTAACAAATATGTTTATGGTAATGGTAAAAAAAGTTTTACAAGCGGTTATGCTTTTTTTACTATACTTGATAGAAATACAGTCCACCAATCAACACATTTCATTCATGCGGTAAATTACCAGGCACACTGTTTATATGTGATGTCAGTTTTGGGGAAATTATTTTCAGTGTTTTTCAAATACAGAACACTAAAATAATTTTGATAGAAAATATGAAACCATTTCTTACAAAACACTATTTTTTATTTCAAATATGTATTTTAAATAGACTTTTCAGAAATATTGTCAGTGAAATATGTAAGCAGCCTTACCTTAACTTCATATTCCCAAATATACAATCAAAATATAAATCAATTTATTAATTAAATCAATTTGTTATTTATTTGGTGCAGGGTGACCGTTTACAACTGGCTTACTTTCTCCTCGTACCTACAGAGGAGACACAGAGAGTATGAGGAAGTGTGGCAAAGAATCCCACCCACCATCAATTACAGTTACATGAGAGTGTAAAGCTGAAGTTAAGGCCGAGCATGCCCTTGAAATCTGATTAGCTTTACCAGCATGCGAAGTGGATATTATTACATGTCCAGCAGTGCCTACATGTTAAGCACAAGAGACATCTACGGTGCTGTAATTTACTGAACATAAAGGCAGCAGGGCATCATAAATACAATAAGAATAATTTGTTAAAACAATGTTACATATCATATCACATGGGGTGTGTATGACACCATATCCAAAGTGCATTAGATTCTATCAGAAAAACAGAGAAATTGTATTATTTTTCATAACAAGCTATTCTCACTGGGACAGCTTTTTAAGAGTATATGTCATTATATGCACGGTGTCATTAAAAATATTATTACTGAAACTTTATGGTTAAAAGGCACACTTATATAACTCATTTAAAGGTCATGTTAATTAGCATTAGTTACAATATAAAGAACGTCATAAATACCATTGTATTTTTTTTTTGATAACCTGCTTGTCGTAAAGTCCCATTCTCTCTGAAACTAAACTTAAATATTGAAAAGAAAGTGTCAGTGTTGAAATGTGTAAAATCTCAAATAAAATAAACTCGCAGGTCAAAGCTTTTTATATCGCTGAGAGGCGTGAAGACAAGGGGGGGCGTGTACTGTGCATGTGTAAACCTGCCTCTCTAATAAGTTTAAATCCGAGAGGAGTGAGAAGCAGAGACAAAGAACAAGACGTCCAGCAAGTTGGATTTCCTCTATTGGCTCCATCGTGGCATCGGAGGAGAGGCAGCTGGTTACAGCCAGGATGAAGTTGGCTTTCATTTGGTTGTGCTTTCTGCATTTGACCTTTGTCAGTGCTGGACTCTTCACCCAACGCAACGATCTTCAAACTGACCACAGCAATGTGTCCGTCAGCAGGACCCAAGCCCCTCAGAGGATTCAGCCGCTCAGCACAGGTGAGTGCATGGGATGCTCTGTTTGAATGGCCACACTGTGCCTATAGTTTAGATCACTAACCACTGCTACTGTTCTATTAGTCCGATAGAACAGATGTATACGATCAATAATGAAGACTAACCTACGTTTTAAAATGTCATAAAAGTCACTATGTACTGGAGTAACCGCGTACACAATTATTGTTAAAAAAAAACAAAAACAGAATTTGACAATCCTATTGTTTATTTAATTAAAAACCATATCAAATGAGACAATACATAGTCCTATAGCAAAGAACTGCACAATATAAACGGTGAAATACTATTTAACTATGAATTGTAACGTGCCAGAAATATACATAGAACACGTTATTTTGAATTGTGATCATCTAAATGACTATTTATCATAATTCCACTTATATTAGTCTACTGGCGTCCCTTTTTTCGTAGCGTGTTAAAGGGAATACAATCGCTCAACACATAACGGAATGATCGGCTGGATTTCAGTCTGAATATAAAATTATTTTAAAATGTACTGAAGATGAATTAATTTTGTTGTCTTGCCAAAATGTGAATTCCTGAACATAATGTAATAATATATAATATGAGTCTCTTTATCGCGGGGTTGGACTTGGTGTTGGGTTGCAGGGCGGTGGTTAGGCTTATCTCGCATTATGACAAATATGATAATCATATGAGGCAGTCGAGAAGTTAGATATACAGATAAGATAAACACTTTATTTATCCCGAGGGAAATTGTTGTGCAGCAGTTGCAATACAAAGGGGGAATAGTGCAAATATAAGAAGTTCTAAAAAGTCAAAGATAATGAAGTAAATCCAAAATATAGGCTATTCAATACAATGCCAAAAGCAGGTTAACAGTATAGATCATAAACATAAATATATAAATAGGTTAATGGTATCAGATCTGAAGTAGAAGTAGATTACGAGTACATGATTCGTACAGAATGTTCAAGATTATATCCATGATAGTGCATATTATGTACAATTATGTCACGTGATACGAAGGACTTGGCACAATATTTTTTTGTATGTACACATACTTGTCCAATAAAGCTGAATCATCTCCTATACAAAACGTTGTAAAATAATACATATGTCATATAGCCTACTGTGAGTTTGCATAGAAGGAAATGTTTACACTAAGAGTATTAAATTAATGTTATGTATATCTTTTTAATGAGACAGTTTAACATACATATAGATTTATGATACCATAATTTTAGCAAAGTCATAACTCTTTATTGACTACAGGAGTATGTGCTTACACCATTACAGTCAGAGTAAACACATTAACCCCAAATCGTTTCTATTTAAGGGGGTTTAAATGGAAACGTTAAAATGTCAGACAGCTCCCATGTTTCACTGGCACATGATATGGAAGCAGGAGGTCCTCTGCTCCACATATGTCAACATGGCAAAAATCTTCTCCAGCTAAACTGCGTTGAAGGCCTAATATTACTTAAATTCAATCTTTTCTTGGAGCTGTACACATTTTTAATTGAGTTTTAATGTGGTTATTAAATCTTCTTAATTACATTAATCCATTATCATGAGTGTGATGCAGTAAATTAAGATTTTACAGTAATATATTAGCAATAATATTTAACAGGCGGTGAGGCCTCGAGGCACCAACGTCACCTTTCTAGTATTGGCCGCCGACAGGCACATTTATTATTGTCAGTCTCAGCGTGGTTACTGTGGAGATCCTTTAGTGTTTTGGTTAACCTCTTGAGAAGAAGTCCCATAGGTTGTTACAGCAGCTGTGTCAAAAACAGCTATTTATCTAAGTGATAAAATGAGACTGTAGGTGCCCATTTCAATATACTCTGTATTTAAAATCCAGCGCATTTATGCACTTTCATAGTTGTGTGTTATTTATTAAATTGCTTTTGGATTTTTCAGCCAAATCTCATGCCTAAACTTCTGTTTACTATACACCATATATGGCTATACAGTACAGTAGATTATATTGGCCTACAGAATTCACACAGAGACTCATTAGAAGATGAAATGCAGCTGGCAGCGAGCAGAAATGATAGACTCCCAGGGGATTTCACAGAGGACCTCTGGTGGAAAGAGAAGGAGGTGACAGAAAGCTAAATTTGTATGTTTTGTTGTCTTATGATCACAGAATAATTATATTATGATCTTGACATAACTGGCTTTGCTTTCTAGTGATTAGGAGATATTTACAGTATATTATTGTGATGCTATAGAGACTAATACTGTGCCTTTGTGCATTAGTTAACAACAGGTGTATATGTCGACCTGGCAGCCGTTAGTGCCTTTCTTATGTATTACCGTTACTTTCCAGTAGTGGTGGTAAGTTGCTGAGCCATTTACTTAACTCTTGTAAGTTGGATGTTGCTCTGCTGGGAATGTTGACAAAATGATATGCACTAAGAACAACCACTGGGTAATTTGTCCCGCACAAAAGGTACAACAAAATCAACAGTACCGTCAATCAAGCACATAACTATATGTGAACATACCTGTGTGGGTGGACTATGGCTATGCAGGGCCTCTAATATTTACATACTAATTATTTGATTCCTTTATAAAATATGATGCATTACTACCGAATAAACTACCAGACAGTACAATAGGTAGCGTTAAAATGCTGCTTATACTTACTTGCAATAATAATAATAATAATAATATGTATTATGATATATAATAATGTAACACTGACAATGTCCATTCTGCATAATAATTACCTTTACTTTTGATACCTTTAGTATTCTTCTAATAATATTTGGACAAAAACTGACTCGAATGTACAGTAATGGTAATAAATGGAAAGCATGAACTGGGAATAATGGTGACCTTAGATTGGACACAAAACAATCTCTGACAGAGATGTTCTGTAGCATTATTTCCTAAACATGGTCTGTCGATGTTGATTCAACAGGGTCTTTAAACCAAGGCAGACAGAGGCCACTGTTTGCGAGGAGAGGACAGTATGAACGACAAAGGATCCACGCTCAGGTAAGTCACATTGAGCATAGACATTTGAGAAAAAATGTTTAGATATAGTTTGCCACACATCTGATACATCACAATGTAGAATAATCCTCATTCTTGGTTTCACCGCTTGTTTGGGACAAAGTTGTAAAAAATGGCTTTAAATAAGTAGTGCGCTCTTCAATGAGTGTGTTGTTTCAGCTCTGATTCATTCAAAAAGTATAAAGTTTTTAAGTTTCAATTAAAAAAAAAACTTTTTAGACATTGAAAGTGGCAGAATTACTTTAACACTAAATTGTGATGCTCCTATATTCACCTACCATGCCTCCCTCTTTCTGTTCTCTCCCCATTCCAGAAGCCCAAAGTGGTCCATGTTCCTCCAAATGTCGTTTCCCCTCCTTCTAAAGTGGCACGCAAACCTGTGAAGCCCAAGTGCTCTCAGCTTAAACAAAGCTGTTTGCCTCAGTCAGGCTGCTGTAACCAGTATGCCACATGCCACTGCCGTTTCTTCAATGCAATCTGCTTCTGCCGGAGGACGAACTCATAATACGAGGAGAGAACATAGGGACACCAGTACACCAAAACTGAGACGCAAAAATGAACTCAACAGGATGCCATTCACCACACTGCAGCAGTTTAATCAACCACCTTAACACACAGACTGATGCATCGTATGGATGGGACAATAAGCATCATCTGTCTTAAGACAGTTGGTACATATTTGAAGGAGACTTTTATACCTCTTGTGAAAGGCAGCTGTTTGGAAAAACTATCCACCATATACATAAACGCTTCATTCTTTGAACAATACTTACTGTATATTATCAACAATATAAAGCTATATAGTATGTCTGTTTTGTATTGTATTGTTTGTATTACATTACAATATTATTATATTGTATTTGTTTTGTATTATGTCCATAATTGTGTACATTTCATGTATATGGGAGAGCTGATTGAAGAAATTCGTTATGAACCCAAGGTCACAGAAATTTGACAGCTAGCTATATTGAATCAATAAATTGTGTCTTGCCCCTAGTTTTGTTTGTAGTTAGGTTTCTGTTTTATTTTGAAGTTCACTCTCCGTAGTGTCTGGTTTCACTTCCTGTCTTTGTGCTCTGTCTTGATCCACCTGTGTGTAATCACCATGCTCTCCTTGTGTATTCAGTCTGTGTGCTTTCCCTCTTTGAGTGTCAGCTCGACTGTATCACTCATGTTCCCGCAGGGTTTTCTTCTTCCCATGTTATTCGTACCAACTCGGTTTGTCCTCAGTTTAGTTTATTTGGCCAAAATAATTCATGATAACGATATCACGTCATCTATAGACAATAAAACTCTCTTTCTCTTTTATGGAAAATGAAATACACTCACTTGTGTTAGAGGAGGGGAACATAGCGAGAACAGAAAGAAACAGAAAGTATTTAAGAGGCCCCGTCATTGTGTTGAAAATGTATGTAATGTAATAAATACAACCTTTAACCAAGTCGATCGTTTCTCTGTAACTACTTCAAAATAATACATCTTTCTGATACACATAAAATACCTCTTTGTTTGTTTAGGAGCAAACATCCTTGCTGTCATGGTGACAGCCACTCTGACCTGCTATCCTTCGTTTTCTGTCTGTAATTAACTTTGATTTGATAGTAATAGTAAACGGGATGAAATGTTCCTTGTTACATAGAATAATACCCAGCAAGAGGGATGTTTTTTCTTTTATTTGAGTCAGGATGACATCGTTATAACAGATGTACAATCATTATGATGACAGAAGGCAGTTATCATATTAAGATGTAGGAGCTTGTTTTGTATGTTAGTGTATTATTGTATGTAGGAAAAAGGGCTAGATAAACCTAGATGGTCAAAAAGGTTTACACCCTGGCATAATAGGCCTTTTTCACAGCAGTATTGTTGACATGTAGGGACAAACACAGGTGTAACCTGCTGGTTCACTGGTGACACTTAATGGAACTGAGTCATGGGGTTCATCCCAAAATTTAATTTGCTTCCTCGTTTCCCTCATTTCCCTCGTTTACTCACTTACTTCCTCGTGTCTTAGCTCCAACTTTGTAAGATGCGAGCGAGAGACGCGAGGACGAAATGTGAGGACAGAGGAATCCTCAATTGGGAAATGGGATATCCTTGTTCACTTGTTAAATGACGTCCTTTACTTATGGCGTGTGCACGGCCTTATCACCTGTCACTGGGTTTAACTTATAATAAACACTTTAGACCCTGTACAATTGACTTATTACATGTTTAATTGAATTCCTCCATCTCTTTTTATTCATGAAATTCAATGTATTATTTCCAGTCCTGTATTTGTTTTCATGCCTGAAACGTACATTTAAATAAATTAATATACATAAGAATAATAATAATAATAATAATAATAATAATAATAATAATAATAATAATAATAATAATAATAATAATTGGTGGCTTAATGGATCTACCATGAAGTTATTAGAGTTTTGTTTTGTTAAGATGCACTTTTGTAATGGATGTTGTATGTATTTGAAAATGTCTGTGTGTGTTTGTGTGTGTGTGTGTGTGTGTGTGTGTGTGTGTGTGTGTGTGTGTGTGTGTGTGTGTGGGAGTGCTTTTGCATTTGCATGTGCATGTGCCTGTGTGTGCCTGTGTGTGTGTGTGTGTGTGTGTAGACCTGGACCCAGCCTACCAACACACTTGATTGCAATCAGCTCATCAGCTCTCTCTGCGGCTCACCCATAGGCTGTATAGGGCTCAATGCACACCTGGATACAAGCTAATCAACCCACAGTTGGCCAACCCAAGCTTTCCTTTCACTCATTGTGAGATCGTTGTTACAGTCTCAGTGGTAGCCAGTTAAGGCCCCTAACTCTAGTGACTCTACTAGTACACTGTAGGCCTAGATTCCACTACTGCGTTTATTTGTTAGGCTACTTCATTTAATGTTTGTTTGTTCCCTGTGCTCCAGGATACCAACACCCTTCCTCATCTCCTTCCTGCCATTTTCCAGCCATTCACTCACCTTAGTAATCTCCTGCTTCAGTAACTCTAATAATTCTGACTCTTAAATTGTATCTTCTTCCTGGTCTGCGTTCTGCATTTGGGCCCACTTGCCAACAATTCCTAGAAGTTTACGACCCCTCGGGTCAAGTGTGTAGCTATTGAATTACAAAAATGCTCTGTCCATTGCCAAAGCAACATATTTCTCACACTTAATCAGTATCACAATCCTAATCCTGTGTATTTGACACTGGCCAAACGTATCCTAAAACAGTCGACTCTGAGCTGCTCATCCTCTACAGCTCATAATCTTTTGGATTACTTTTGTAGAAAAATGTATAAGATAAGATTAGTTTAGTTTAGTTGAGACAATCTTGAAACATTGTGATGATGCCAGCTTCTAAACCTTCCACCTGCCTCCTTGACCCCCAATCAGACAACCCCTAACCCTTTCTGTCTAGTGAGAGATCCATTACATTACATTTCATTTAGCTGAAGCTTTTTTCCAAAGTGATTTACAATAAGTGCAAACAACCTTCAAACTCAGAACTGCAAGAATCTTGTAAGTAAACTATTTTTAAGTGCAAGTGCAATAGCTTCAAATAAGCCAAACCGTTAGCTACAGATTTGTATTTCTTATTATTATTGGCTAAGAGCCTGGACCAGCACCTGTGTTGCCTTCTGGATCAGTAGGGGATGTTTCCTCCTGATGTTGTAAAGGGTGTATCTGCAGGACTGGGCTGTTGCAGTGATGCTGGCAGTGAAGGACAGTTCATAATCATCATCATCGTTCATAATCACACCCAGATTTCTTGCAATCTGAGTGAAACAATTGAAGAGCCGTTGTTGATAGTATGGTCTTGGATGGGAGAGCCCTTCCCTGGAAGGAAAAGCAATTTGGTCTTGTCAAGGTTGAGCTTCAAGTGGTGTGCAGACATCCACTGAGAGATATCAGCCAGACAAGCAGAGATTTGTGCGTGCACCTGGGTTTCAGATCTGGGGAAAGAGAGAATCAGTGTCATCTGTGTAGCTGCGGTAGGAGAAGCCATGAGAGTGAATGTCAGAGCCAAGTGAATTGGCGTACAGAAAAAGAGGAGGTGACCCCAGTAGTATGTTGACAGGGGTCCGACACAAATCCTCTCCAAGTTACCCTGTAGGTGCGGCCTTTTAGGTAGGATTTGAGCAGGCCGAGTGCAGTGCCTGAGACTTCTAGTTCTTGGAGGGTGTAAAGGAGGATCTGGTGGTTCATTGTGTTGAACGCAGCTGAAAGGTCTAGAAGGATGACAACAGAGCAGGGGGAGGCTGATCTAGCAGCGTGAAGTTCCTCAGTGACACAAGAAGGGCAGTCTCAGTTGAGCGGCCTGTCTTGAAACCCTATTGGTGCAAATCAAGAAGGTTGTTCTGATGAAGGTAAGAAGACAGTTGTTTAAAGACAGCACGCTCAAGTGGTTCAGAAAGAAATGGAAGTAGAAAATTTTCTTTATTTCTTCACTTCAGAAGGGTCGAGTGTGGGTTTCTTTAGAAGAGGGTTCACTCTTGCCTCTTAATCCCTCCTCAGTTGCTCTTCCTGAAGGTTTGTAACCCATTTAAAGTTTTTTTGGGAGGGAGTTTTTCCTTATCTGAAGTGAAGGTCTAAGACAGAGGGTGCCCTTCAGGCTATGCAAATAAAATTGACTTGACACCATAAATAGCAGAAACACCAGATATCCAGGAGATGCTCAGCTGGGACAGACATAACTGCATCAGCAAGAGGGTTCTGGGTCAAAGAGATTGTCTGCATACGAGCAAAGTGCAAAAAATCAGGGTTTAAACATAACAAATCCATGCTATATAATCCATGTATTCGAAATCAACACCCAGTTCTATGAAGGGTGAAAAGGTCAGATCAAAGGGGCTGCATTTGATTTGAGTTGGCTGCCAAACAAAGTTAAATTTGGTTCCTATCTAAGCAAAGGGACTTCGCTAATGTCCTCCCGTATTCCCGCAGTATTCCTCCCCTCCAGCAAGGGTATAAATTGGTTGCTTCCTGCATGAAGCGTGTCACATTGGCTCAACTCTGCACTGTGGCAAGAACCAAGTCCATGTTTTTATCTCCTCAAACTAAGGTTTGTTATGCCAACACAAGGTTGTCAGGGTGATACAAATTCATCCTCAACTGATCCCTTACCCCTGCATCCTAGCTTTCTGATGAACTGGTGGACTAACTTCTTGCATGTCGCAAATGTTGTCATTAGGGGGCTCACCAATCGGAAGACATATGAAAGCAATGTACTAATTTGGAAACATATGGAGCCAGATGTTTCTGTATCATACACCCACTGCTTCCCCTTTTAAGTTCAGGGAGTGTAAACATGCACTCCACTCCACAAGGGAACAATACATTAAGTAACATGTGCAGTAAGAATTCAGGCATAATAACTGCCAAAGGCTAAAGAAGCAATATGAAGGAATACTTTCAACGGGTCTGTGTAACTGACAAAGCACACACTTTCTTGAAAGAAACATATCATGAAATCTAGATACCTTAAACATTTTCACAGACAACCAGAATATCATTGGAGGTCCTTGATCACTCTGACAAATCCTACTCTATACATTTGTGTGCCTTCTGGTTTTGTTTAGTGTGATCTTACATCCCTTTCCAAGTCAGTACACCACAGTTGATTATTTGGATTCATTTAAATACCAGTGATCTTTACTTGTCAAGATGCACATTTGTTTACCTTAAAGTACAGCAGCACCTCACTCCATTTAGAGCAGAATTAATGATTTAGTTTTGCCCCTTGGTGTTGGTGAGGGGGTTGATGTTGTAAAAACAGGTGATGTCAATGCATACCTTCTCCTTAAAAACATTATAAAAAATGTATACTTTTTTTTTTGCTTTATCTACAAACAATTTCGCGAGCCCCCTGCAGTACATCCGCGGACCCCCTGTTGAAGACCTATGCCTTAGAGCAGGGGTGTCAAACATGCGGCCCGGGGGCCAAAACCAGCCCGCCAGAGGGTTCAATCCGGCCCGCGGGATGACTTTGCAAAGTGTAAAAATTAGTTGTTTTGATCATAAAGTAAAATACTGTTCCAGATACCTGTGACAAAATGTTTTGTGCCTTTGTAGATACACTGTGATCTGTAATGTGTAAATGATAAATGAGGCATAATATTGTTGAAATTGCACCTTTTTAAAGAAATTTCAGGTTGTTCATAATGTTTTGTAAAAAGATCAAATTTGAACATTTTCATAATGTACGTGTACTTTTTTGCACTACAACGAAGGGAAGAATTTGGAGTTGTCGTTATTATGCTATGATTTTACTGGACCGGCCCACTTGAGATCAAATTGTGCTGTATGTGGCCCCTGAACTAAAATGAGTTTGACACCCCTGTCATGATAACATAACCACTCCTACACTCTAATCATTAAAGTGTAGGAGTGGTTATGTTATTATGTCCACCATATGCCGCTACAGATGATTTTGAGGTTTATGTTTGGGATCCAAGGCTTGAAAATTACTATTGTAAAAGTCCCTAGCCTGGTAAAACCTCTCTAAATGGCTTATTAATTCATTGGATGTACCCGTTTTATATCCTCACTTTTTATGATCTTGGCATGATCTTTATTACGCAAATAAAAGTTTATACATGTTAAGGGCTTGCTTATAAATTCTTTATTACCTCCATGAAGGCGGTTTTGTGTATTGGTTTGTTTGTCTGTTAACTTGGATTAGGGAGAAACTAAATGCTTGATATTCATGAAAATTGGAGGAAGGGTGTAGCATGGCCCAAGGGAAAAGCTATTACATTTTAAAGCTTATCCGAATCACGGGGCGGATACAACCTTTGTAAGGAGGTTATGCTTTGGTTCAATTTGTTGGTTTGTTTGTCAGCAGGGTTTTGGAAAAACTACTGGGCGGCGGATACGCACATTATTTTTCCCTTGTGGAAATGGCCTTGGCAAGGTCTACGCTCTCTGAGTGCCTTTCTAGTTTATATGTGACATGTTGGTTGTAAGTATGAGTTTTTGATTTAATTTTAAAAAGGACATGTTGAGCATTTAGATCATTTTGCAACATGTTCTAGCATAAAGCTTAATGGAATGGCACTACAAGGATCCACCTTATAATGTGACAGGGGTATTTGTATCTACTTGATGTCAGTGATGAAGGCAGAGTTGTTTTATCATAACATGACATACTTGTTTAAGAGATTTTAATGAGACTGGTTGCCTCTCATTTGTTTTCCACAAGAAATCACTCAATAGACTGAAGAGCACAGGTCTAATAGGGTTTAATATACAGTATGTTTGAAACCTGAATGTAGGCAGATTTAGAAGGCTCAAGAGGAGACACTCAAAGCTTTGTTGCATGTCACACCCCTGTGTTTCTCCCACCCATTTCCACACTGTCCTGTGTGAAATAAAGGTGAAAATCCAAAAATAATCATCTAAAAAACAAATATAGAATCACAGAAATTCATTAAACAATTGAACAAATCTTTAGATAATGTTTTCATTACACATAAACATTATACAAGGTGGACAACTACATCTATAAATGATTGCAGGTATGGAAAGAAAGTGTTTACTAAATTGTTTTTTGGCGTCCTCTGCTGGTCTACACACACACATACATACATACACACACACACACACACACACACACACACACACACACACACACACAAACACATACACACAATTTTCCATCAAGTAGATAGTTTATGCGACATCATTTTTCAAAGATCCGCCTGATCGATTTTCCCAAGTACTCCCTCATCACCTCCAGTTGTCCGACACATCCCCTCCTCACATGGTCACGTCTCTGAGGGGGATACTTGTCCTTAAGCAAAGTATTTGTTCTTTTATCCTCATGGCTTCATCAGAGGGATCCTGCCGCAGAAGGCCTGTACTGAACTACACAACCTCTGAGGTAGTTTAGCTCCTCAGAAGCAAGGCGCCAGGTGTGGATGAGAGGGGTCATGGGAGTTAGACCATCCAGTCTACATGTGTGTTGTGGACTTGGAGAAGGCTTACATCCGTGTCCCCCAGGGAGTCATGTGGTGGGTATTGCGAGCCATTGCTAGCCATCCGGCTGCACACATTCTTGGCACAAAGTCAAACATGTTCTCAGTGGGTGCTGGACTCCCCCAGAGTTTTCCCTTGTCACCAATTCCGTTCATGATCTTCATGGATAGAATCTCAAAGCGCAGCCTGGGGGGAGGAGAGTGTCCAGTTTAAGGACCTCGGAATAGCTTCTCTGCTCTTTGAAGATGATGTGGTTCTGTTGGCATCATCAGACCGCAACCTTCAACACACACTAAGGCAGTTTGCAGTCGAGTGTGAAGCAGTTGGGATGAGAGTCAGCACCTCCAAGTCTGAGGGCATGGTTCTCTGCTACAAAACGGTGAATTGCTCCCTGTGGGTTTGGAGTTAGTGGCTACCCCAAGTGAAGGAGTTCTTGGGGGTCTTGTATGCCAAGCCTTTGCTGGCTGTCAGATGTTGAGAGACCAAAAACACACAATGACCCCAGGTTATATCACTGATGATGTGTAGGGTGTATCTTATCTTAGAATCATGAACGCCATATATGCCAGACCACAACAGCAGCCTCGAAATCAGCCAAAAAGAGCAGCTAGTACCTGAAAACAGTGAAAACAAATTACACCAGTTGGGGCCAGAAGTGTAAGAATGTCTCTGTGGGGATATCCCAATAAAAATGCAGTCTAAGAATAGCAATGTGAATATAAGTAATCATGCAATATTTACTAGATAAACACATTTGCCAATTTTATTCACATAACGTATAGTAATAATGTGCTCGTGTTCACTTTGACAAGTAGACAAGATAGTTTATTGGCTTGTGGACTGTAAAAAAATAAACAATATTTAAATTACACTTATGGATGATACGCATAGGAAAGCATGCTCTGGTCTAACTGTCTATCTAATTGTCTGGCTAGCGAGGTTGTGCAATAACAACATTAGAAATATACATATATTCAATGTGTTGACTCAGAGGGCTAACTCCTGTTCCGTGTTATTACACAGCAATATTTGGGGTGGCGCGCCTGTCGCCCGTGTGTTTTGCTGCTCGGAGGCTTCTGCACAGAGATGGCAAGAGAACCCTAGCAGACTGTGGGGCCTATACGGTTGGGCATTTTACCGACAACCGTAACGTTAGTGGCGCAGAGACGCAAAGTAGGAAAGGAGCGGAACAACGGACAAGGTAAAGCACAGCTGCCTAAGTAGCTAACTTAACAATTTCGAACGACTTTCTTGTATTGTCAAACACTATTCTTTTACAATTTTGTATTCCACATCCAATGAAACTGTTTGACTAACGTTAGCTCTATGATGGCGGATAACTAGCAAAGCTGCTAAATAACGTTAAATTCGTTAGCAAGCCGGCTAGCTGGCAGCAATAGGATAATAGCTTATTTGGCTAAGTGTATAACGTTAGCTTGCTCAACTAGCTGTGTCGGCTTTACTGCAAGTTGTACAGCCACATATTAAACAAACACATTGAGTATTTCAATTATGTGAGGATATTACCATCTGGTTAGCTAGTTAGATGTCCGGATAGTCAGCTAGCGGTAATTGTGTACATCAAACAAATAACACAAAACGGGGATTTCTTCTATGGCTAACAGTTAGCTGGCTAGCTTATCGATAGCTAGCTAGCTGACTTTATCGTTCGTTGCAGACTAGTGCTAGTGGCAGTGAAATGGCTACATATCGTTAGCCTGCCTTATCTGACAGATACTGTACCCTTTGTGATATATCTGGTGCAAATATAAGTTTAACGTCACGAAACATTGGCTCAGATTGAGATTACTATCCGAAGGCCAATAGTTGCCTATTATGTTTACGTTACTCTTTGTGAGCTAGCGGTTACGTTAGCATGTCAGTAGATTACTAAAAGTTAGCCCATGTCCGTTAACCATATCAGAGTTTGTGTGTGATGACCAGTGTTTGCGTTTGAAATATGCACAAGTCGTTGTTAGCATAACGTTGAAAGTGAGAGCAATCTTTATTATCCAATTATCAATGGTCTTGTTTACTGAACTTTGTTATCTGGAGAAAAAAGAAAAGAAACAATGGTTACATTTGTGGTCTGCTTTGGTCATGCACAGTACCTGACTTAAGACACAGGTAAACATAGGCCTGACATAAGGCACACTGCTATTTAATACAATACTGTTTCAAATCATTAGTGCCCCTTCTATAAATACTGAACAAGAACAATGTAACACTTTCACTGTAATGGTCCATGACTGGCAAAGACAGATCATTTTGAGCACAATGTCCCATAGGACTAACAGAATTAACGTGGGCTTAGCTAATACCTGATTGGAATCGTTAGCGATGAAAGTTGGGCCCAGTTGTCTTCCATTCCCTTTCTATGGATAGGCCCAGTTACAAAGAGAAACGGTCAAACATTACTTATTTGTTTCAGTGGCTGATGAAGAATTTCTGTACAGTCTTTACTACTGTATTTCAGTACCATAAGTGAGGGTCCTTCTGTTTATCAGCTATAGACAGTGGTTTGACAGCTCAGGATTTCACATACTGTATTTATTAGTGCCACATTGGGAGGGAATTACTCAAAGGAAGCTGTCGGTTGTGCAGCAACTTAATGGTATAACTGAAATGTCCCCTGCCTCCCATTGTTATAAAATACAATTCTTAATTTACTTTATAAGATTTGTGTTCATTTTGACCTATTATGACAACAAAACTAGAGTGTGTTAAGGCATAGTCTTCTTGTTTTCTGTTACTGAGGTTATGACTTGAATCTTTTGTCCAGTTTTGTGGAGTGGGGGTGTGTGCGCTTTTAAGGGCAACTTCAGTCTTGTTCATGTAGGCAAACACCCACCTTGATATCATGGTCTTCCCATATGTATTCTAGTGCAGACAACTCTTAATACTGTTTATGTGGCCCTGAGCGTCTATCTTGGTCTATGAAATTAGAGTATCTTTAAAGGGAAAATTTGACACCATTTTATATGGATGTCCAAGGACTGTTGTCGCTTAATGTGATCAATTGAAGCAATACATTCTTCAGTGCCTGCCAAGAAAGAGGCGTTCTCCTGCTTGAAGTAGTACATTTCGCCAAGTGGCAACTCAACAAAATGGCCTACAATAGCGTTGGGTGACAAACAAATTCACTTAATAGTCGTCTGCTCTCTCGGCAGTGCTGGTGTTGGTTGTGTTTTGAAGAAGGTCTCCAGCACACCTCTGTCCAAGTGAGGAGTAAAACTTTCATGCAACGTAAAGCACACAAAGACTGCTGTCTCCGAGTTAATTACCGTCGTTGAAAGCATCCAACACAAAATGGCCCATACTGACATTCATTGCAGAAATTATTTTGTTTTTGTTTAGCAGATTCACCCCATATTTTAGCCGGCTTTTCCCTCCCCTTTCGCTATCTGCGCTATCTATTTTGCAAGGGCACAGTCGTTACATCCTGTGCTTAGCGCAGTCCAACATGATTGTGATTGGTTTGAAGAAAAACAACCCAGAGTGATTTTGCCACTATAGCAGAATGATTATGTGTGTAGCTAGACTTTTTCTTGCGCTGACAGCGCAGCGGAGATAGGTCTGGCTAGGCAAGACTACACCTAAACCAACACTAGTGGCTTTTATTTCTACAGGTTGACCAGTACATTAGACAGTTTAAGCAATCAGTTTAAGGTAAAATATTATTGTGCAAATTACAATTATAAACTCAGAGTTGTGCTTTTCTCACCTGAGCATGTAATGATGATATTTAATGTTTGTTATTTCTTGGACTTGAAGCAATTGAGATGATACCTCAAGGGCAAAGAGGCATTTTACTGTATTTAGACCTCCATCTACTGATTAAAACAAGATGAAAAGTCAAGGGCCTTGGATGTAGACTACAGCGGCAATCAACAATTATTTTTGATTTTTAGATTAATCTGCAGATTTCTTTTGTGTTGACATTATTTATTAGCTATTTTTCATAATTTCCTGACATAATATCTATCACAACTGAAGTTGTTGCTGCTTTTGTCCAGACAACAGTCCAAAACCCAAAGATAATACGTTTACTATTATAGAAAACTCAAATAAAGCCAAACCACTTAATTTAGTACTTTATTACTTAAAACTTAAAACAGACTTTTAGCCTAATCAATTACTTAAATTGTTGCCGTAATAGCAATTGTGGCAGTTCTTATTCAGACAAGCTGTCTTCAGTGTGCCCAGATCCCCTTCCTTGCCTGTTTAGATTTTTGTTTTTACCTTTTAAGAAAACCTTTATAATAATCAAATTAGATCCTCATATTGTAAGTCAAATTTAAACCTGGCATAATTAGGTCTAACTAGGAAAGGCCTTGCTTGTCCAGCTATTTCTAGCCATACTGTATGTAATACAGCAAAGAGCTGGTTAGCAGTTCATGACTTGAGTGACATGCATTTCTGATTATTCATGTTCATACAGGCTAGATATTGTTTTTTCCCCCAGTTCACTGAGGCTGTATGATGCAGTGCATTTTAAAGTTTATGTATGTATATAAATGATACAATCTTTTGCAGGTAGTTGTGTATGTCTAATGTGCCGACTGTTGTTAAGTATTGAGAAGTCTTTCATAATTTGTCACATCTCTGTTCACTGCTGGTCATCTTCACAAGGTACAAGAGTGGACTGAATTTAGACTCACTTAGCCATCTGCCATGCATCGTCAGACAAATGTGCAGAATACAGGAGGTAAAATGTCTGGGGTTCTGATGAGGTGATTCAATTATTATCAAGATTGCATTTATTCATATAACTCACTAATCACATTTTGATTCTGTTTTAGTTTTCTTGTTTCAATACATATATTTTTAATCATAAGGCTCTTTATTAAATTGGCCTATGCTTCATTCTGTTATTCCATATTCATGCTTAAGGCAAATTTGCTGATTTTAATTTGAGGTGACCCAAGCTGATCTGTCAAATTGATATTTACAAAACAAACTACATTTACACTTCAGAAAAGTATTAAGGGAGAGCTGTTGTGCATTTTGTTTTTCTTCAAGCGAGGTTCAATACTCAACTGTCAAGTATATTTTATTCAGGTTGCTTTCAACGTGATTAAAGTGTTGGTTTTTAGCTCTTACAGTGTTTAGGAAAATATAAATATTATAGTGGCGTAGATCGGGATCAAAGGAAAAACAGAAACTGATAGTCACAGCACACCTGACTTGTATGTTGATTGTCAGAATACACTGAACACCCAGAGGAAATCCAGACGGACACAGGCAGAGTATAAAAACCCAATATAGTAGGTGCTAGGGCGAGGAATTGATAGGGTTCTAATTAGAACCGTGGTAAAAGATCAGGAAACCGTGAGTGCTGTGACGTCTGCAGCAGAGACCATGACAATTAAAGGGCATGTTGTCTTCACCTTGTTGTCTTGTTTTGTTCTCCTGGTTGCTGTGGAGGAGGCCAAACAAGCCATATTCAGTGTTGGTGGTTTTGAGATCAATCGTAATAACATAGAAACACCTTATTTTTCACAACATGCATCCTAATTTTATATTTTGATCACGATTTTCAAGCAAGGATTTGCTATATAATAATGATAATAGTACAGTATAGTATAATGTAATATAATTATTTTCATACTGTAATTAGTTAGCATGGATGAAATTCAACGTTAGTCGGACTTTGTTGGTGATCTACATTTACACTTGCAGATTAAAATGCATGTCTGAAAGGGCCCGAACATGCACTTTGCCAGAATTGTGGTATTAATATTTAGGACCTAAAGGTGGCATCAAGATGGTGAAACGGAGCCACAGCCTACTGTAGCATTCTGCTCATAAACTGCATTGATTACTATAGACGATGGTAAACACCCAGACACAGCTTTACAGCTCTACAACAGAACATGGCACGTTGTAGTGTGAGTGATCAGAGAGGTTTTAAACAGGTTTAGTTATATTACTCACCAGCTGAGAAGTGAAAACAAAGCTGACCATCCTTCAACAGTTTATTATATGTAATTGAGCTTCACATTGCAAAAACTGTGTACGCTTAAGAGGTCAAAGTAGAACCAGGTAGTAGCAAACTACTTGTGCTTAATGAATATCAAAGGGAGAAATAGCAGGAATAGGGATGGGTATCACTCACCACTTCTGAATTGGGACTAAAGTTTTGTTGTAGTTTGTGTTCACAAATGTAGTTGACCTTTACAAAAGACAGTAGTGACATAGAAGAATGTAATCACTGCAATTTGAAGTGTTGAAGAAATCTGTTTGTTGCTGTGAATGGAGATGTTCACTCTGATGAACACAGCTTTGTTGTTGAACACTTCTGAATTAAGAATCAAATATTTGTGGATGTGATTGATCAGTTGAAGTATAACATACCACTAGATCTAATGTTAGTATGTGACTGTGAGAAAAGCAAAGCAACAACAGGGGCTTTTAACAGAATGTCCAATTTATTCCTCCATGTTGGGGAATACAAGAGTTAGAGTGTGTGAAACAATTGCTGCTATATGTTAGGAGATGTATACAGAGAATGGAATAACTTGGTGTCTTAATCAGAGGTCATGTATTGCTGCAGTTTGCTCCATCAGTGCTAAGCCTTGTCCTAAAAATGGGCTCTTTTCTGTTTCAGAGGAACCATGGGACACGGAGTGGGCTGAACCGGAGTTTGTCACTTTATGTAAGTAAATATTAAAAGCTAAGAGCTGGTAGGGCCTTGACCACAAATGTCAATAAAATGTTCAGAATATGCAGAAGCAGTTTATATGACTTCTTAGCTGTATTTGTTTATTGGAACCCTCCCAAGTTGACCTGTTGATTAAATGGGTATATTTCTTGTGTGTTTGATGTTTGCTTTATTTGTCTGTGTGTATGGTTTTGAAGGATTCCCACTGTGGTATATGACATGGCCACGGCCTCGGCCTCATCTAGAGCAGAGTCCAGCCATAACCACAGAGGAACATCACAACTCCATGCCACCGGTGAGTCCAAACATATTAGGGTATAATGTGGGGAAAGATATGGCAATGGCCTCAGGGGTCTAGACCATGTCCCTCCATCAGAGAGCTCATATTGAAGCACTGTGTATCTGAATATTCTTAAGAGTGTCAACTTTATGTTGAAAATGTTGAAGTGAAAGAAATGTGACTAGTCTCACCTCTTCCTTCCTGTACCTACTGCCAGTTTCCTGTGCCAAAATCAAGAGGAAGAAGAGTCTGTTTGGGACTGCCATTTATGTGGAGGTGACAGCAGAGGGGGAGTCGCGCCGCACAGCGAAGTCTCACAGCTCTTCCAGTCCTAAATGGGATGAGAGGCTCACTCTGTAAGAAGCAGCAATTTGCCTCCTGTGTATTTGACAGTCTGTGTCTATGTGTGTCATAGCATGTTATATACACAAGTTAATGTTTACAGTGTGCTTCATAAATGAGTGCCGGGGGACAACTCATGAATCCCCAGTCACTTTATTATTTATAGAAAATCAAATGAGAGACAGACTTTTAAGATTTCTGAGTTGTGACTACCACAGACATCTGTCTTCTCATAGTCTGACTCACCGGATGTAGACCGTGGGTACCAGGGCTTACCACAACAATATGGAGTAGCTACTCGCCCAACGAGCAGTCGAGCACTGCAAGCTCCGGCCGTCGGTAACACGGAGGGATATAAAGCCAGTTGAAAATGTTTCCATTTAAGCCATAAACGTTGTTGTGGCATTATATAAAATGCAGGGCTTTCAGTGGACTTTTTTTACTCTTATCATCTTTTTTTTTTAAGCGACCTGTCTAATGAGGATGTCCCCTGTCTGCAATCAATGCAATATTTAGCAACATTAGTACTCCTCTGTTTGGCCGGCAGCCGGCGCTTATGGAAAGCTCTGCTTCCGCTATCTGCCTGTTACCCGGCCCAAGAGCATTGTGATTGGTTTAAAGAAATACAAACAAGCCAGAGCATTTTTTCCCCATAGCATAATGAAGATGATGGGTGTAGCCAGACCATTCTTTAGAGCTGCTGACAGCATTGTGGAGATATGTTTGGCAATGCAAGACTAGTCTTCACATTCTCCCCTTAAACAGAACATTCCTAGAGACAGCTTTTGTTGTTCTCCAAATGACCCACGCTCGTATAAAGCTGAAAAAAAAGATGAATTTTGAAGCTATGTCTGTCTGACAGTGTATACCTTATGTAACAAACATATGGTTAGTGGTTCGTCTGATAATTATTTGAACACGGAAAATGCTGTTTGACAACACACAGAGCTCATTGCAGCATTTGGGACTTTTACAGCACCATGACTTCCAAATAGCCTGGCTAAATGCCAGAGACATGTCATGGCAAATGCTTAATTTTCTTGATTGGGTAATTATTGCTAGCAAGACAGAGTGGTGCTGTCTTTGTGATCCTGTGTTTGCACCATGGATGTTTTGCAATCTGTTATGAGTCCTACACATAGCGTCTAGGCTATAATTATGGATACTTCACTTCAGGCTGATGTGCTCTGACTGCTATGTAGCGTTCATTTTGTGTAAGCACAGAAAAACACATGGAGGCAGCATTATGTGAGATGAGTACATTAGGCGCTCAGCATGCAGCAAGGACACCTTTTTTGAAGGGGGGACAGAATGTGAAGCATCTAAATAATAACTGTTTGTTTTGTTGCTTTTCTTTTATGAGGAGGAGCATCTACTGAAAGTAGATGCTGAGGTTGTGAATGCTATTTTTATTTGTTAAATGAACATATGTCACTGCATGACTCGTGTGTGTGTGTATATATGTATGTTTGTATATATATATATATATATGTATGTATGTATGTGTATATATCTATTATATATATATATATATATATATCTATATATATATATATTATATAATATAATATCTATATATATTATATATATCTATCTATATAAATATATATCTATATTATATCTATATATATCTATATGTATCTATATTATATCTGTATATATATTCTATATTATATTATATAGTTTATTATCTCTATTCTGTGTTGTGGTTATCTCTCTATATGTATGTCTTGTGTTGTATTTATTCTATGTTGTGTCTCTATATATATGTTGTGTGTGTTTATATCTATATTGTTGTGGTTTTATATTCTCTCTACTCTGTCTTTTTTTCTATATCTATTTTTCCTCTCTCTCTCTCTCTATCTTTCATCTCTCTCTTTCCTTGTTATCTATCTCTCTCTCTTCTCTGTCTATATCTCCTCTCTCTCCTCTCTCTCTCTCTCTCCCCCTCCTATATCTCTCCCTCACTCCTCTCTTTTTTTTATCTCTCTCTATCTATCTCCTCTCCTCTCTCTCTATACACTCTCTCTACTCTCTCTCTCTCTCTATATCCTCCTCTCTCTATATCTCATCTTTATCTCTACTCTATCTTCCTCTCTCTTCTCTCTATCTCTCTCTCTCTCCTTGTCGTCTCTATCTCTCTCCTTTTTTCTCTTCCTCTTCTCTTCTTCTTTTTTTACTCTTCATCTCCTCTCTCTTCCTATTTTTGGTCCTCTATCTCTCTATCCTTTTTTTTGCTCTTCCTCTCTGCTTATTTGTCTCTCTTCCTCTATCTATCCTCTCTCTCTCCTCTCTCTTTTTTTTCTCTTCCTCTCGTCTATCTCTCTCTCTCTCTCTCTCTCTCTCTTCTTTCTTCTCTCTCTCTTTTTTTTCTTCCATATATATGTGTGGTGTATATGCATATATATATAATATATATTTTGTTTATTGCATATATATGTGTGTGTATATTCCTATATATATATGTTTGTGTATATGCCATATATAAAATATATATATATATGTTGTGGTTTGGGTGTGTGTTTCATATCTCTATAATATCTATATATATATATCCTGTTTTTTTTCGATATATATCTATGTGTGTGTTTGTGTATCTATATATATATATAATTTTGTTTTTATAATCTATATATCTCTGTGTGTTTGTTTGTGTTCTATCTCTCTCTATCTCTCTCTATACTCTATCTCTCTCTCTCTCTCTCTCTCTCTATCTTCTCTATCTATCTCTCTCCTTTCTCTATTTCTCTCTCTCTCTACTTCTCTATCTATCTATCTTTCTCTCTTTCTCATCTCTCTCTCTCTCTCATTCTACTCTCTCTCTCTCTCTCTCTCTCTCTCTCTCTCTCTATCTCTCTCTCTCTTTTTCTCTCTTTCTCTCTTTCTCTCTCTCTCTTTCTCTCTTTTCTTCCTCTCTACCTTTCTCTCTTTTCTCTCTCTTTCTCTTTCATCATATTCTATACTCTCTCTCTCTCTCTTTCTCTCTCTCTATCTCTATATCTCTCTCTCTCTATTTATCTCTCTCTTTCTCTCTTTATATCTCTCTCTTTCTTTCTTCTCTCCGTCCTCTCTTTCTATATCGCTTTCTCCTCTTTCTCTCTCTATCTTTACTTTCTTTCCTCTCTCTTTTCTTTCTATTATATATATATATATATATATACACACACACACACACACACACACACACACACACACACACTCCATACAGTCAAATGTATTGCACTGGTCCCCAACACTTGTGATTTAAGTCTCACAAGGTTACGAAATACTTATATTGTATTGAAAATCCATTTGACTTTGAAGCACTGTGCTTAGTGCAGCTCCCTGGATTAAAAAATAAAAAGATACTTCTCTGATTGAGTGCACAGGCGCTAAATACATACCAGTGTTGCAAATATATGCAACACAAACCACTCTGCTTTAGCAATGCTAAATATTTGGTCTTCTTTCTGATGACATCATTAATTTGTCTGATTTTGTGTAAAATGTTTTAATAATTACATGTGTTTGTTTGTTTCTTACCTTTTTTAAGGAATGTAACACCGCACACACAGGTGGATTTCAAAGTATGGAGTCACCACACCCTGAAGGCAGACGCTTTGCTGGGCAAAGCCACGCTGGACCTAATTCAAGCCTTGGAGCAGCATGACAGGAAATGTATAATTAAGCTACATCAAACATACAGAACCATATTATAATACAAAGTGTAGGATGGAATGTGTTCATTATTTAACAAATACATTTGTGGCTCAGTTACTTCAGTACCAGATAACTGCAGACTCATGAAGTACTATTTATTTAGAGTAGCTGACATCAGTATCATGTATTCTGAACTGTTCCTGTCGTTTTGCTACATATGTACATATCCTTATCATCTCTGATCATCTCTTGATTTATAATGGGATTATTAAAGTTTGTGTTAATCAGAATCACAATAACAATAATTTTGTTGTTGGGGTTTGCCTGATATCAGATCAATGCGTCTTTTTCTCTAATGTGAACATTACAAATGAAGTATGTCTATGAAATTGGTTCGCTTTATGTATTTCTTGATGCAACTTTATTGTAATGCCTCTTCCCACACATCCCTGTTTTGCCTCCACAGTGGAGAATGTGAAGGAGGTGCTGAAACTGAGCGTGGAGCAGAAGGGAGCTCTGGTTCCCACAGGGGAGCTGACCGTCTTCCTAAATGGCCTGACTGTCACTGACCAGGAGGAACTGGTACCGCTTACCAACGGCAATGCAGCAAATGGCACCAGTGAGCTGAGTATGTATATGCTCGGGGTGGGTGATAGTGGGGTTGCCAATTTATCCTTACCATGTGTACTGGTGAAACGAAGAGGAAGCGCAGTAAGAGGCTAACAATGTTTTCTTCAATCCACTCTAGAAGTCCAACAGAATGGTGACGCCATCCATGAAAATGGAGACTCATCTTCTTCTTCCTCAATGGCTGCCAACAGGTAAACTAACTAAACCAACCAGCCATTTTGGGTCATTTTGTGCTCCTTTTTCATGCGGAAGATTCTGCCTACTTCAATTTTCCTAAAATTGTTGTTAGCCTGGTTAAAATAACTTGTTGAAACCAAGGAACATGGTTCCTAAAGTAAAGGAATGCTAACAGGCCGCAAAGAGTTATGTGTTAGTATGGTTTCTCCACAATGTGCCATATAGGAACACATGTAGGCATATTTTGCAGTACTCTCATACTTATATTACACTGCAGCCAGTCTTTAGTATCTGTCACACGGCATACATTCATTTCAACTAGGTTTTTTTGGGAAAGCCACAAAGAAAGCACGTCTGCTCATCGCAACAGACGGGAGGTTGGTGGGGGGGCGTGAGTGGGTTGTGGCTGCCTGGCTGCTCTCTGCATTGCAGTTGCTGAAAGGACTGCAAGACAAAAACAGGGGTATATTGGTAGTGTTTCCCCTCCCTGGGAGTTCCCCAAATGTTTGAGTACTCGGCCAGATAGGAAAAGTAGCCATCTGAGGGGTGTTTTGATTTGATTTGTTTGTGATGGCGAGACAAAATTGTAGATACAATTGTGGATGTATTTATCCCCCTGTACATTAAAAAAATAAATATATAGTGCTAGTTATAGTCTGAACTCGGTTTTAGGCTGCCTGCTTCTTCCCCAAAATGGGACTTCACTTGCAGCTTATAAAAGCAGAGGGGAAATATTTAGCTGGAAGTCGATCTTGGGGAACCCTCTGCCATACTTCTTTCCTCTCTTTGTCTCTTGTTGTCCTTGATGGTTCATGGGTGTTAACTGTCTTCACTCTGTTGCCTCGCTTCTGTTTCTGTTCACCTTTTTCAACCTCCCTTTATTTAGGTTTCACTTCTGAAATCTTTTTATTTCCTGAGCCCTACTCACCTTGCCATAATGTATCTTATGTGTTCCTTTTTACTCTGCTTTGCTTTGTTGCTTTCCATTTCTTCTTTCCCTCCATCTCAGTTATCTTGTGTTGCTACTTTTCTTCAGACGGTCAAGTATGGAGACCCTTCCTGTGGAGCCCCAGGCGCCAGTTCTCACAGCCTGTCAAAACATTTGATACTCTCCTCCATGCTGGCTAAAAGAGTACAATGTTGTATTTGGTTCAAACTTTGTGTGTTCCTACTTATTTGTTCCTACCAACCTTTTCTCTCTGCACCAGATTTCAATACTCAAACAGCAAGTCCAATTGCCTTAGTGTTTTTAGGTAATCTATAAATAGTCAAATGATAAAATATACTATTATTACCAAATTAGGGTTGTGCCGGTGTAAAAAATTTCAAACTGATTAAATATTTAAACCTGACACCAGATCAGACTGGTATACTGTATTTTTCCATTAGGTGGCTCCCTTAACTTGGCAACCGGCAACCTCCTGGTCTGAAAAGTGAAGCTCATGCGGAAGTGCCTTTAAAAATGCATTCTTTCTAATGGCCAGCAGGGGGCAACTCCACTGGTTGCAAAAAGAAGTAAGATTGTATAGAAGTCTATCATAAAATGACCCTACTTGTCACTTGATTTATTACCTCACTAAACATTTTCCTGATGAGTTTATGGTCTCAATTGCTAGTTTCAAGTCTTCTTCAATACAGCATGATGTTCATTTGGAAAACGATGTCCTCATTTAGACTAATATGGACGATAAAGCAGTAATTGCGTACGAATATAATATTAATCACGTTGTCATATTGCTTATTACTAACGCAATACAAGTTGGATTTAGCGCTGGGATGCCGTTGGCAAAGGTTGCTGATGTAGGGTGCTATTTATTTTGCCAGAACGTGTCTTAATGACAAATGCTGGTTCAGCCAGTTTGCGTAAAATCAAACCTCCTAAAGCTCGTTCACTGAACTGGACCGGCAAAACCTGGAAAGATTTCCATCTTCTACTGTACAATGAAATTTAGTCTGCGGTATTTATGGTGGGAAATGTGTACTTTCTGTGCAATGAGTCTTACGGGATATTGTGTATCAAGTATAGTAAGAGTTTTTATGATCTGCGGATATGCTGAGTAGTAAAACCATAATTCATCTGAGTTGTCCACAATCATGATCCTTTTTTGACTTTCTCTTCTTTCTTGCTGGTCTGATGTTTTTTTTTGTTGCTGGCAGCCTACCCACCTCTTGTCCAGACAAAGCCTGGACTTGAGTCAAATGGCAGATTTTGTATTGGTTTTAGTGTGAGCACGTCTGAGGCACCGTCTGAAATCTCCCAGCTCACAAAAGGGCCTCTTCAGCTGTGCCCATTACATCACCATCCATCTTTAAGCCATCCTATTATGTCACGTCCTTACCCCTACAAGACAATAGTCTCAATGTAACAATTCAGTCTTTTATATGACATCTGTACACACAGTGGAAATCGCACACGCATAGCACACATTCACTAAGCCCTGTCAATCAAAGTTATTACAAGCCTTCTTTGGGCAGGTAGAAAAAACAAAACTTGAGTTCTTTGTTCTTAGAATCAACATCTTTTAGGTTCTTTCATTTGTATTATATGGGTGTAGATATTGTTGGGTTTAGTGAAGGAATTGTTGTGCATGTGCCAAGATTCAGTTTTGTTAAATGATTTTGAACTCCTTGTGTGTTTTTCTTAAAGCACAGTGAATGGTACAGACTTGGGCCCACGGTCAAGTTCCTGTTCGGCCTCCAATGGCGTGGACGGTCAGGTGCCTTCCAGCTCCTGCAGCCCGGCTCTTGGTCACTTCGTCAATGGAGACGTCACACCCAACTCCACCCCAGTCCACCAACCCTCAGACAGTGACACAGAGAGTAGGACGGGTGAGCTTGATCTTTAGTTTGCATTGTACGATGTGTAATTTACATTTTTTTAGACTTTTTCAATACTTTGTCGTGTTTTTCTTATTTACAGCCTTAATCCCCTGGGTAGAGCTGCAACGATTAGTCAACAAATCGATTAGTCGATTGCACAAGTAATTGTTATTGCAAAAATACTGTTTTATTAGCCTTTCAAATATGGAGATTTCCTGCTAATCTAAAAAAAAAAAAACAGACATTCATCCTGGACTTTGAGAAACTGGGATGGACATGTTTCACTATTTTCTGACTATTTATAAACCAAACCATTTTTTGGCAAAATATTTCCTGATTTATATTTGATAAAACTATATGTAAAAGATTGAATAATGCAAAACATATTCCGAGCACCTCAGTTACATGTTCATATTTCCAGAAAGTATTCATTATGTTGCACTGGCGGGGCTTAGGCTATTTAAAGTTTTACTTCTTCAATGTTCACTTGGTCCTAGTAAGCGTTGGAGTATAACAGTAGATTCATTTTTTTAAGTGAGTCATATAATCTCTGCTTCTGTCAGCACCTCTGTCGAAAAGTCCCCGGAGAGATAAACGGATAGAAAAGGAAAGCAGAGTGCAGTATACTGTGGAGAGCAGGCAGGGCATCAGTAGCACATTGACTACGCTGAACCTAGGTTCATGGTTAATGAGAGAATATTAATTCTTTACATGCATACCTTAGTTAAGGGCCACGTTAAAATACAGTCAAACGATTGAGAACTAGCACTGGTTTAAATTGATATAAATCCTACCTAATCGAAAATAATTGGCATGCTTTTCCTCATTCGTGGTGCGTTCACTGTCTCACTCAACAGGTTGCTTCAAAATTGTTTTTTTGTGGTTGTGTTACTTTTACATTACAAGGCAGCAAATAGCCTTATTTAATCTATCTATGGTGTTTGGATCAAACGTATTTTCACACATGAATTGTCACATAGGTAAGTGTCATAATGTAGAGTATTTGAGAATATATTTAAGTTTTTACCTATGTTTGAATGCACAGTTCAAATTTCTGTTAAAAATATTTATGTTGAGAAAAGAGGTTGAATATCAATTTTCAACCTGAATGTCCTTCTGTCATTTGTTCACAGAGACACTTGCTGATGAGTCAGTTGTAATAAATTGATGCATATATACAGTATGTATGTTTATTCCTAGACTAATGGGCTCTTATTTTACAGTCAGACATTTAGAATATTTTCCTTAAGACATCACTGACATCAACTCATGGATGGATGAAGTGTTCAGTCCATGCATGTAAACCGCACTAATATTTTTCTCTGACATGCCTGCAGTGAATGGGGAGCCCTGTGATGCTGCTCTCGGGCCGTCGTCTGCTCCAACATGTGATGTGCCGCCCCCTGCAGATGGCCACGACAACTGCAATCAAGATTCCGCCCTGCCAGACCTTGAGACAGCATCAGCATCTCAAACCCTGCCAAGCTCCACACAGGCTCCAGTTTCCTCTTCTGCTGCTAAACCTATTGATGGCACTGCTGCTGCTTCAACCACATTCACCCCCCCAGCACAGGGGGACCCCGTCATCACAACCTCCTCATCATCATCCTCCCCTCCGCCACCTATTGGAGAAGGGAATGCCTCAGGAGACGGCGTTGGTAGCAGTAGTAGCAGTGCAACTGTAACTACAGACGGGGCCAAGCCCAGGCAACAGGTCCCCAATGCTGGAGCCTCAGATCCTCTCCCTCCGGGGTAAAAAATGCCATCAGCTGCATATTCTGACTGCTTAACATATTTTTTTTTTCAAAGCTATTATTACATTAAGATGTATTTACAATATTTTAGAAATGTAATCTAAAAACTTAAATAACATAAAAATTCATATGTAAACATAAATATTGTAAAGTGTCCCAGTAAAGAAGAGGGTGCCACCTTATGGTGATACTCTAGACAAAATCATTTGATCACACGCACACGCACGCACACACACACACACACACACACACACACACACACACACACACACACACTTCACAATTGTATAGCAAAATCTGTTGTACATTTTCTGTCATATTTCTAACCATCGCTGTCCTCTTGCACAACCGTATGTAGCTTTTTGTTTGCGTCCTGCTTTTTTTCTCTAACTGTAGATAATTTTTGTGTCTTTCAGGTGGGAGCAGAGGAAAGACCCGCATGGGAGAACTTATTATGTAGACCACAACACCAGAACTACGACCTGGGAAAGACCACAACCTCTACCACCAGGGTGAGTGTATCTCTCTTGCTCACTTTGTCTTCACCCCTTTGTAGACGAGGAATCTGTACCCGGTTCATATGACGGATTTAGAAGTGGCCTTTTGGCTTTAAGTTTAAGCTAATGATACTACATTAGTCCTGTGAAGTGGCATGATGTATTTTTTTTACAGTTGTCTGGTCACGCACTAATAAAGGGAAGTATTGTTTTTAGGATATTTATTTTGAACTGTATGTATAAGTCAGTTTCAGATATAAATAACAAATTAATCTTTATCCAAATTTCATTCTGAGAACCTCTGAAGTGTACTTCCCACGTTCCAGGCTGGCTCATTCGTTTGCTTACCAGCTTGCTTTTTGTGTGTCTTCACTTTGCCAGGTGGGAGCGCCGAGTGGATGACCGGGGCAGGATCTATTATGTGGACCACAACACCCGCACTACCACATGGCAGCGTCCCACTATGGAATCAGTCCGCAATTTTGAGCAGTGGCAGAGCCAGCGCAGCCAGCTACAGGGAGCTATGCACCAGTTTAACCAGAGATACCTCTACTCTGTAAGACAATTCCCACCAACACCCTTCTTACTTCCTCTTATCCTCTTTACCCACTTAAGAATTTTTTTTTTTTTTTATGGCTGTGAAATGCATTCCTTTGTGTTTTCTTGCCTAATTATTCAGTTTGTCAACATTCTTACTTTTCAGTTTTAGATTTACTGTGGAATACCACCCACATGATTACATTACAGGACACTCTTATCCAGAGTGACTTACAGTGAACTAACTACAGGGACAACTCAGGGTTAAGTACTTTGCTCAGGGTCACAATGGTGGCAGCCCAGGTATTGAACTCACAACCATCTGGTGTTGTATTTGGAAGCCGTACCACTAGACAACTAGGCCATCACTACCCCATATGATACTATACAAAACAAAAATGCGTGGAGGGATTTATTTTTAGTTCTCTCCTCTCTTTTCCTCTGCTCTGTCTCTGACTGTAGGTGTGTGTGTGTGTCCCAAGTCAGTGGTAGGGGAAACACTGCAAATACAACTCCTTAGTTTATTTGTAATTACCACTTTAGAAGTCCAACTTTGATGATTGCATATCTTTAATGACCAATCACAAATATGTGTTTATAGTTACTGAGTATTTTACTAAGCTGTTTTTATATTCAAACATCAGTAATTGATTTTCTGTTCATTTCTGTCCATTATGCAATGCAGACATATTTCTCTTCCTACTTAAAACTGTATAATAATGCAACTACAACAATGCAAGTTTGACAACAGTGAAAACAGAAATGACGCTTATTGTTATATTTAACATGAGCAAGTATCAATTAATTTGAAGTTAATTTCATATAATACCATTTCAAACCAGTAACTGCTTTGAATGTGGTAAACAGACACTGCAGACTGCTTTGAAAATGATTGTACAATATATTGTAAAGTATTAGAGTAAAGCAAAAAGGAAAGGTATTATTTTCTCACGCCTATGTTGTTTCTCTCCTAATTGGCCAGGGTAAACAAGCCAATGTCAATCTTTTTTAACGTGATGAGTTTAGAAATCAAAGCCCAGCTTCTGATGGGGGGGTTACAAATTATGAAACTTGAAACTTATCCAAACTTGTCTTTTCCATCCAATAAATCTCCTTTTTCTCTGGGTGCACTTATTGTGTAACTCCACTCACTCAATACACAGCTCAACTCATTTTACCTAAAGGGGAGAATTTGACCTTGCCAGAATTTAAAATATGCACGCCTTAGCCTCTGCCCTAATCAGGTTATCTTGGTTAGGGTCCATCTCAAGTGTTTGATCTCAGCAGTGATGTCATCTTCACTGATGATGATTAGCTTACAACCCAAATCAAAAGACAGACAGCTGGGAAGCATTGAGCAGTAACCAGCCACAGAGGCCTTCTTGCCAGCAACATAGCATAACTCAGTTTTTTGATCATTTCTCATTTTGTTTTCATTTGGATATTTTTTAATTTCCCCGATTCTTGATTTGGATTTTTTTTTTTGTTCACCAGTTTTGTTTCTTCCTCGTGTTTTTTAAATGGATGTCTATGTGTGCATCCCTCGTATTCAGGCATCCATGATGTCTGCTGAGAATGATCCTCTTGGCCCGCTACCTCCTGGATGGGGTGAGTTCACATCCTTTCTTCTAGATAGTTGACTTATTTTCACTTGGTATCAGTATATACCGTTCTTTAAATGGGAAATACACAGAAATGTTTCAATATACATTGTACCTATTTTCATGCCAAAATGGGTGTTAATACAAAAGTACAAATACTTTGTGATGCTGTTTAAGTTGTATCAAGACTGTATCTGAATTGCTTTAGATCCTTCCCTCTGCTATCACTGCTCGCTGACAACTAGTGGAATAAATCTATAGCACTGATGATAATCTGACATGTCTGCCACATTGTGGGGCACAGTGTCCATTCTGTCTATTAAGATACAGACTCATGTCTCTGTTTTTATCAACTATAGAGAGGCGAGTGGACTCCAATGACCGAGTGTACTTTGTCAACCATAACACCAAGACAACGCAGTGGGAAGACCCGCGAACCCAAGGGTAAGCTCAGTGCCAGAACAAAAGCACAAAATAAGTGTTCCACACATAGACTGACTGTGGTCAAGTTAAAAAGTACTTGAAATGCATATAAAATATACAAGTTTTATTGTACATAACTCACAAAAGCCTGTATGAGTGCAGTAAGGTGGCTAGCCTATTATTAATATAATGAAGGTAATGAAAGGTCGTTGATATTGCAGTTCTCTCAGTTAACCAGTGATTTTACTGACCTTGTTTTCAGTCACTAATACTAGTGTGCCAAAGTAGAATATTCTTTTCAACAATCACAAACTGTGGTTGGAGAGTTTGAAAGAGACTGAATAAGAAACGGAAAGAAGAAGTAACCACCGCAACACTTTCCCTGTTCACTAACCCTGCTTGTGGTGCCTGCGGGTCGGTGCCGTCAAATGTGACACACCAAGAAAAAGAAAAAGAAAAGGCATACTCATCTACTGGCAATGAGAAATTAGATTATTGCCTATTTTTAGAGGGTTTTCCCGTGTTTAAAAACCAGTATTTACGTGCTACTTTTGGTGAAGGAGTATCAGAAGGACAGAAAGAACTCACTGCACTGGGTTAATAAACATCAAAGGAATAGTGGCGTAACTCTAAAATCAATATTTAATTTTATTAAGTTGTTGCGAGGCAGCGACTGCGATACAGTGAGTTCATTGAATGTTTGCTGAGGAAACATCTGAGACGTGTTTCAATGAAGCCAAGATGTGCACTTCAATGTTCTGATATCGTTTAGTCACGATATCGGAACGTCGAGAATACCTAGTTGTGAGACACCATGAATGTACGGTAACATTTGTCTCAACAGGATCTGCAGATCACTACAGAGAACTCTTTTGGGCTCCACATTTTCTGCACATTACACTTTCACAATATGTCATGAGAAACATATTTATATTAACATCAGTGTCTAAACCATGAACTTCCTTAATCAGTAGTCTGAGAATGCATTCTTGAAACAAACGTTTGTAATATTTTTCTATGATTTACAAGAAAAATAAGAATTTATTATCATCACAGCAAATTTGCCCATCTGTCATCAGCACAATTATCCCACTATCTGTCTTCGTGATCGTGATGGCACAATTCACCTGTTGTTGAATTAGTTTGGAAGCTGCTCCATCTTGTTCAATGTCATTATAAGATGATATAACTTTGATAGATTTTAACCGATGTTTAGACCTCACATGTTGTACAGCAGACGGCCCGTCATGAAAATTCAAACCATTTCATATCACCCTTTTTTTTCCAAGTGGAATTTTCTGAAAAAATATCGCTTCAACATATAAACCTCATATCCTGCGTTAAATGTCTGAAAATGACACATTGTTAATATTTTGACCTTAGTTTGACAAAAAACACACATCACAACAGACTTTACCCAATTGGTTGTGAACTAAGTGTTTTGGATTTAGGTCTTGTTCTTGGACATATCTTCCATTTTTGACATCTATCAGTCCATGTATATAATTGGTCCGTGTGTGTGCAGGCTACAGAATGAGGATCCTCTTCCCGAAGGTTGGGAGATCCGGTACACAAGGGAAGGGGTTCGCTACTTTGTGGATCACAACACCCGAACCACCACTTTCAGCGACCCCCGCACTGGAAAGTCCTCTGTGTAAGAACACATTTTAAAACAATTTACTTGTTAGTGGGTTCTACTTAAGCCATACTAGAAGCTGTTTAGTCGGCAGCCTGCAGAGAAGCGGCAATGGGAGCTTGTTGCATAGAGAACATTTGACCAGGAACAGATGGAGTTATGTTTTGCTTTAATATTCTACATGCAGCTCAAATAAGTTAAAGAAAATATTTATTGATTCAGAAAAATATGGTTCCCAGTGGTATTTAATTTCAATGGGTTCTTTTCACGCAGGGATGTTCAGGGAATTTGATTAATTTTCTCCGGAATACTTCAAGGGACCATACCAGATCATATTTCACATGACTATGTATTTGTTTTTCATTATGTGAGGAAGATTGAACTGTTGACCCCTGAAGAATCCATTTCATGACATCTATCAGCTCATACTTCTATGTTTGATCTTTTAAAAATGTTTTCATTCTTCTCAGCACCAAAGGCCCTCAGATTGCTTATGAGCGCAGCTTTCGGTGGAAGCTTGCCCATTTTCGCTACTTGTGCCAGGTAGGTGTTTTCTTTCTCTTACTCCATCACTCTATTTCTGGCTCGTCTTAATCATATCTCCCCTCCTTCCTGTCTTTGTTCAGTCCAATGCTCTCCCTAGCCATGTGAAGATCACCGTCTCCAGACAGACGTTGTTTGAAGACTCTTTCCAGCAAGTAAGAGAGTCCATCTACCACTGTCCGGTTCAAGCTTAAACTGATGCTATACAGCACATACAGTAATGAGCTTCAAGTGCAGCGATGCATCACAGCCTACATACACAGTTTCCCTCTATTTTATATTCCAATAAATGCATGCTAACTGTGCCTAGGTCATTTGCTGATCTTGTGTGTGTTTTCTGTTTGTTAGATTATGGCCCTGAAGCCTTACGACTTGAGAAGAAGACTCTATGTTATCTTCAGAGGCGAGGAGGGTCTAGACTATGGTGGTTTAGCCAGGTAATATAGACAATAAGAAAAAGTATAATGTGAATTAAAAATATTTTTTATATATTATCTTTTTGCAGAATGTGAACTGTTATTGATCATGTGCAACTTTTGTCTCCACCTCTCTCTCTCTCTCTCTCTCTCTCTCTCTCTCTCTCTCTTCAATTTTCCATCTTTTCCTCTTTTAATTTCCTTCCCAATTTCTATTCTAATTCATCCCCCCACATACGCTCTGATATCGTCGTCCTTTCTCCTTGCCTCTGTCTTTTTGTCCCACACCTAACTTTGCAGAGAGTGGTTCTTCTTGTTGTCCCATGAAGTGCTGAACCCCATGTACTGTCTGTTTGAGTATGCCGGCAAGAGCAACTACTGTCTGCAGATCAACCCGGCCTCTGCTATCAACCCGGACCACCTCTCCTACTTCTGCTTTATAGGCCGCTTCATTGCAATGGCAAGTTCACATGCGAACAATTCTGATAACACTAACACCTACGCAATCATAACAAGCTGACATAAGATATGGCAGCACTTTTATAACCACACATTAAATAATAAAGCATGTCCAAACAAAACAAGGTAAGATTTATTTTGTTACGAATGCTCTTTAAAATTGTGCTGCATGTGTTCATATTTTCTGAATGTCAACCATGCTTTTATTCACCAAACACTTTCAGCTATCAGGCATTCATCAGGGTGGTGTCTGGAGCTGTTTCTGGTTTCCTTTTATATAATACATTAATCTGCATTGTGATCTATATATATCGCCATTGATACCATATTTTCAGATTGACCATCACAGTAATAACAATAAAAGTTATTTTTCTTCTCTTTTGCTGCAGGCACTTTTCCACGGCAAGTTTATTGACACAGGCTTCTCTCTGCCTTTCTACAAACGCATGCTGAACAAGAAGCTAATACTTAAAGACCTGGAGTCCATTGACCCAGAGTTCTACAACTCCCTTATATGGATCAGGTAATGTCTACACAGCCTTCAGAATGTATTGTATATTCTTCTGATGGTAGAGAGCATGGCAGGACAATTAACATCTGTTAAGTCCCTGCACATATTCTAATGTTGTTGATCACATTACTGTCAATCTTTTGAGAGTGAAACACCAGTTTTTGTGTTGTTGTTGATTTGACAGGCCTTTTATTACAGAGTCTGTAACAGGAGGACACACTGCCATAACATTTTATTTTTTTAAACAAACTTCAGTTCTGATCATCACTACCAAATATAAAAAATAATATTCAGGAATTTTAACCCTTTAATTAAATGCCACTTTGTTTAAACAATGCCACTGTTAAAAACCTTTTTATTGGTTTTAGGCTTTTATTATTCAGACAGATATACTGTAAATATTTTTATTGATTTCTGGAGGGGGCCAAACTAGTGCACAAAGATTAAGGTTGGCTCAGTGTGGGTCTGTTTATTGATGCTCAATAACAAGCTCTAAGTATCTGATCAATTAGATATCTGCTATCTATAAATGCTTTCAACACTTGCTTACTTCATATTCACTTTGAACTTTGAACCTGAAACGGACTAGAACCAAAAGCCAACCATGTATCATCATTTTCATTGGTGAAGACCACGGGAACCAAACTGCATGTGCGGAAAAACATCCAAACACAATACTATAGCCCAAAATCCCAAGTTCTTTTTAATTATTTGTATTTAATTTCATTCCGTTTGTATTGCTAAGTAAATATTAACTAATAAGTTTCAGTTAAAGTGTTTGGAGTGTTGATCAAGAAAACGTTGGGACCTCAACCACAAAAATGTCTGGCACTACAGAGATATGGAGAGAAGACAGACTACACATGCATACGTATGTGTACGCATGTCAGATGCTATGAGGATGAAGATCAAGATGCAAGAACAGCTTTGAACAAAGATTGAGCAAACACTGGCCACGGCTAGGCAGTTAGACTTGATACTTGTGGATGGAAACTTGGATATTTTAGAATTATTCGTTTCTTTTTGCTACAATGAGCTGTTCACCGCTGATTATTCTTTGGTAGCAACACAATCTCATCTCTCCTCAGGGACAACAACATTGAAGAGTGTGGCCTGGAGATGTACTTCTCAGTGGACATGGAGATCCTGGGGAAGATCACTTCTCATGACCTCAAACCTGATGGCACCAATGTTCTAGTCACTGAGGAGAACAAAGAGGAGTATATCAGGTACAGTATAACAGCTGTTTTATCATAATGGCAACTATATATGACCTCTAATTATCATTTAGAGTCCATTTTAAACTTACATAGTTTGTGTTTGCTGGCTGGCTTGCAGTCTGATGGCAGAGTGGAGGTTCTCCCGCGGGGTTGAAGGTCAGACGAAAGCTTTCCTGGACGGCTTCAACGAGGTGGTTCCACTTCAGTGGCTCCAGTACTTTGATGAAAAGGAGCTTGAGGTGAGCAGCATAGCTGGTAGTGCAGTAACAAGCTCTGTCCTATTCGATGTTTCTGGTGTGTGTTGATTTTGATCTCAATAGCCTACCCCACTCAACAGAGATTTCAACGCATTAATAAATAAATAAGATGAAATAATGAAGATGTGTGTAGAAAATCATTGTCCCTCTACTTCTGTGTGCTTTGTGTTCCATGTCTCGGTTATTTACTTGTATGCGTTTGTTTGATCCAGGTGATGCTGTGTGGCATGCAGGAGGTAGACCTTCAGGACTGGCAGAGGAACACGGTATACCGTCACTACACACGGAACAGCAAACAGATCATCTGGTTCTGGCAGGTACGGTCAAACAAACCCAGACCTTGTTTCTACACTGAATAAAAATATAAACGCAACACTTGGTTTTTCTCAAATTTCCCCAAAATCCGAAGCCTTTTGCTGCGCACACAAATGAAATGAAATGTATGTTAGTGAGGACAGATGTAGCACATCAAGATGCTGATTAAACAGCATGATACAGAATGATAAAAGCTTACAGATAACCTTTCTTTTGAGTTCAGTTCACACCTTTTCAATGTTTATTTGAAATGTCATATCATCTGATGATTGACAGCCTGTCTCGTCAGTAGTGTGCGGACACTGATGTGTGTGTGTGTGTGTGTGTGTGTGTGTGTGTGTGTGTTGTCACTTCCTCCCCTGCAGCTGGTGAAAGAAGTGGACAACGAAGTGCGATTGCGGCTCATGCAGTTTGTCACTGGAACCTGCCGGCTTCCTCTGGGCGGCTTCGCTGAGCTTATGGGTCAGTGACAGACAGACACACAAAGAGCAGCACATTTCCAACATAATCATTCAGACGCCAAGAGCTACAGATGCATACTAGGCACTGGTCAATTTCTTTTTCCAATGTTCTCACCCTTCATCTTCTTTTGCAATGCAGGAAGTAACGGGCCCCAGAAGTTCTGCATTGAGAAGGTGGGGAAGGACACATGGCTCCCTCGGAGCCACACATGGTGAGTCGAACTTCTGAAATTGAAATTTATTTTAAAATCATCATGGTGTGATTTTTCTTTTCGAGCATCTATAGCAAACCCTTGTGATTTTGTGAGTCTGTAGAATGCAATTTGTAGGCCGGGACATCTCTGCAGCACCACAATACTTGATTCAGAATCATACACACATTTTGTCTTTAACAAATATTGTGATTTCGCTAAAATTCCGATCAATTGTTCAGCCTTCTGATACATTCCTCCCTCAGAGTTTTGCCTAGATGTTATTCCACTATATTACTATTCTCAGGGATGTACTGTGATGTACTGTGACTTGCATGATGTTTTACACTGTATTCTGCATCAGTTTTGCAGACGTACAGCCCTGCAAGTTAGTTGGAGAGCTGTAGATAATATTGGGTTAATGTGTAATCATCTGACCCTTGTCTTTTCAGTTTCAACCGTCTGGACTTGCCTCCTTACAAGAGCTTCGAACAGCTGAAAGAGAAGTTGCTGTTTGCCATCGAGGAAACAGAAGGATTTGGCCAAGAATAGAAGGTCCCCTTGTATTTCTCTCCCTCCCCCAACGCTGTTTATTCAGCCAAGTAAACAAACTAAAAAAAGAATTGCACAAGATAACCACCAATGTATATAAGCTATTTTGTCATTTTAAACCAAATCTTAATTTGCAGCATAATTTTTGCTGCAATCCTGTTTCCCAGCCCTTAAATATTATAAGATACCCCATCATGAAATATGCAAGCATTTCAGCATTTTTGCTCCTCTGTTTAAAAACAGAAATCATGGATTTTTTTGTTTCCTCCCCTCTGCTGACTGGCTTTTTAAAAGAGACTGAAAGTGTTTTTGAGAGGATTTTATAGTTGAAGCGCAATCTTCTTTTAAAGCTCTAGTTCTATAGAGCTTTCTAAATGGCAAGAGTAGTATTGGGGTCTGGTGCCTGAATTTGTTTTTCCCCCCCGTTGGAACCACAGTAATTGTTGCAATTATTTTTGCGTGCTTGCATGGCTGCCTCTAAAGAAGAGAAGACTGCTGTGACCGCCCTCTACCACCACCTATACACACAAAGACATTTTAGCATGGACGCTCTGTCTCTTAATGAGCTTTTTTACCATTATCATCAAAAAGGGCAAAGTGCTCAGTATGGACAGATCTGAAGCAGCGAATAACCCTCTCATACAACCTTAATGAGATTGTGGACACCAGTCCAGAGTAAGAGACATCATCGATCCTCCCTCGGATGAAGACGGAAAAGGACTCTATCATGAAGTTTGTGGAGAAAGGCTACTATATCAAAAGGAATATTGGGACTGAAGGAAAATATTCTAAATGAAAGTAAAAGAGTGAATTGTGAGTGTGGTGGCAGTGGGGCCTGTGGTTCATAGTTCCAGCCACCTACACTGCAGCCCACTGCTTCAGTTCAGTAAGATTACACACTCAGCTTTCATTTAAAGATTAAGCTGTTTGGGAAATTGTCACAACAAAAGAGACAAAAAATGGACTGAGTGGGTCGTGTGTGTGCTTGGTGGATTCTCTTAAACCTCATTGAAATTGGATCTCGGACTGTAAATGGTCTTCAGTCGTATGAAGCCACTGACATGATTATTTGATAACATTAACTTAAAAGTATCACAATAGACAAATCCCCCTACAGTGCATCTTTCCATTAACCTTATCACCGTAACATAATGCATATCAAATAATATTTGAATCATTAAAATCTAAGACTGCATATGATATATGGCCATCGAGTGTTGTAACAAGGCCCAAAGGCCATCTCCTTCATACGACTGTACATTCATACGTGTACTAAAAGAAGCTGTTCTCACTTAACCAACTACAACTGAAGAATCCGAGCATTATTGCAAAATAATTAATTATTGTGGCAGTAAATGGTTAATACGTTTTTGGTCAGTGGTCATAAATGAGATTATGGACAAAAATGTCAAATTTCATGTCTTGAATGACTTGAAAACAACATGTACACATATTGCATGCAGGCAGCACAGAGTGAAAACTGGCCAATTAAAATACAAATTAAATCACATTTTTAAGGGCCTGATGGGTTTACTATAAATATGGGTATCTAAAAGTATTAAGTGGGTCATAAACCTCTTTGGTATTGTTAGAAAATACATATAGTCAGTGTGTATCTGCTGTTGAGGCTGCAGCTAAGATGCACAAAATGATCTTCAAGCCATGCTGAGCCTTCCTCCCTGAGATCATACCATTTAATTTATTCAGCCCGTGTTCATTCTCATTCTCAGGTTCTGTGCTGAGGTGAGAGAGCCTTAGTTTAATAAAGATTTTTGTTTGTGTAAATCAGTTAAGTTGCAGAAAAGAAAGCATACTAGTCTTTCACATACAAATAATGATTAATGAGACACTAAAGTGCCACAGACCAAATAAACGTGTGGAAAACGTCCACATCGCATCTCCTCAGCAGCCTCGAGGCCTGCTTGGAGAGTGACACAGCATTGCAGTGCTATATGTTGTGTGTTTTTGTTTTTGCACCCCCCACGTTCCCCTTGTCCTTTCTTTCCTTTAATTCTTCAGGGTACATGTCCTTTTTGTTTTTCACGTGTAACTCCATTGTTTCTAAACTCTGGTGCTTATTCTTTCAGTCAGTGGTCTAAACGCAGCTATGGCAGCGGCATGCCATTTTCCTTGTTTTCTCTCGCATTGTCTTTTTCAGACCACTGCAAACAGCAGCAAGCTGTCTTTTTATAGGAGGAGCTTGTGGATACTCAAGTTATCAGTCATGTATATAACATGTATTCAGCTGTCCCTGTGGAAGAGCTGGAAGGAGGGACGACAGTATGAAGAAAAACATTTACTGTAGCAAAAGGAGCCGACTTTCAAGAGAAGTCAATACTGCATAACTTTGTGCTTCCTTAATTTGAACAGAAATATGTAATCGAAGAAAATCAACTGTGTATGTGAATATTCATTGTATAAAGATAATGAAAGTAAATAAAGTACTTAAATATTATAATTAATTACACAGAGCCGCCGCTCCATTGATGGAAATCTGTGATGCCTTTTGTTCTTATCAGAAATAGATGGGACGTTTCAGGTTGCCTTCACTGTAGCCAGTGACGAGATGAAGCGACACCTGGAGAGCAAAGCTGACCATGATACTGAACATCCTTTCAGTACATGATGCAGCAGGGAACTTCTTACTGTGCTGAATGCAGTTCAGGCCGTCTGAAACACATCCAAACTGTAACATATCGCGTGTAGATACACACTGTAAACACCAACTACACTGTACAGAATGCCCCTTTACTGGAGACGATGTGTATAGAAGATTCATTTTTAATCTGCTTTCACCCATTTTAATGAAGAGAGATGGATTTATGAGATACAAATAAATAAGTGAATAAACCCCCTCCATGACCATGCTTTTCTTTTTTTGTTGTGTGATTATCGGGGGACGAGAATCCTTCTGCTCAGGATTCACAACAAAACTGTTGGCAATTTTTATTCTGTTAAGAAACAAATAAAACCATGTGCTCTTGGTTTATCCTTTGTTTTGATTGGATCTTGCCTGTGGAAATAACCCTAATTAAAAAATGTATCTGACCATCTTTACAGCTGGTTTGAATTAATTTCTTCAGTCAGTATGTGTGTGACTCGTGCCAATAAGAGCTGCAATATTCCGTCTGAAAGCTGCAGGCTTTAGCTAATATACAATTTTCAAACTCAATGCCTCTGGCCTCGGCTGTCACCAGCATTTTGTTATCAGGTTGTCCGCCCATCCCTTTCTGTCAACGCAATATCTTAACGCCTGGAGGAAATGTCTATATGTGGCACAAAGCCAACTTAGACTCAAGCTTGACTGGATTAGAAATTGGTCGTCAAAGGTGACTTTGACCTCACACAAAACATGTTTTGGTCCTAACTCTAGAATTCATGTGCTAATGAGAATTTCACACACGTCTAATGGGATAGGATGATGAAGTGAACAAACATGGATGTTAACTGTAATTCTAGTATTTTTTTATTGGAGGCTTGAAATTCTACCTTGCCAACAGAAGACTGGTGTCACGGTGAATGTGTTGAAGACTAATGGTCTCTGTGGCAGTGGGGTGTGGTTAGGGCGCCGGCTGCTGGGGGAGAGACAGGAGTGTCCCAGCTGGAGGCCAGACAGCTGAACAGAATCAGGTAATCAGTCACATAATAAATGCATGGTGATGGCCTGGTTCTGTTCTCTTGCAGTAGGCTGGGTTCCAGAGGAGACGGAGACGCTTGGTGAGCCAAGACGCAGCGCAGCCTGGAGAGCGACGAGAAGCAGAGTGACGGACTGGAGAGCGACCTGTTAGTGTGCTTGTGATAGGAAGCTGACCTGTGTGCGAATAAAGCGGTGTGTGTGACCCTATACTCTCTCTGTCATCCCTGTAACTGACTGGACAAGAGGTCCACAGTCTCATTACAGTTTTTGTATACACAAAAAATGTATCGACAGTATGCACACAATTCTTAAAACTTGAACCTCATCAACAACAAGACTCGAGACTCTGCACCATTTTATTGTTTTCACACTTTGTTCACCTGGAGACACCAATTGGTCTCTGTTCAAACTTATTGAAGTGCATTTAACTGTGCCACTTACATCACTTTTATAGCAGGAAGATTACAATAATTATAGGGTGATGTATAGGGTTTGCATTGTTATATTGTTCCATCCAGTATGTTATTGACAGCTACAGTAAACGCGACTGAAGACCAGAAAGCTCATTTATCTTTTTTTTTTGTTTTATCAGAGTCAACCTGCAATCTATAGGTGTGACACAAAGAGCATGTGCGTCCTCCAAAGCTAGAGAGCAGTCAAGTTTAAGAGGAATTCAGGCATGAATTTATAAACAAGAGATCCTGTTAACTATTGCAATATCAAACGTTAAATGTTGAAATTTTAATTTAACCCAAAGCTGAATGATAAAACATAGTCGTGTGTTAATAATCACAGAATCAGGTTAAAAAGCAGCGAGCAATTAACAGTCCAAACGTCCCCGAAAGCATCACGTTCCACTCAGTGGTAATAACAGCTTCATCCCAGTTTCTTCAAGAGATCAACTGCCTCTCCATGGACCTGCAAAGGAACAAATATGCTGTAAACTAACTTTACATTGTACGGTTTACGTATCAAGAATCCTCACAGTTAAACTATTACATTTTGGTGAATTAATTATGAAAACACAGTCGATCACAAGCTAGTAGTCGAAGTGTGTGTACCTCTCGGTCTTCCTGTGTGTGAGCAGGGTACTCTTTTGCTCTGGTTAGAAAGAGCAGCGCTTTTTCTTTGTCGTTCATGCCCATGTAGGTCCTACCCAGCATCAGCAGGTTTTTACTGTAGAAGTTTGGATCAACTGAAAAAAAAATTAAACGCAGAAATAGTTAAAGAAAGTATTTACAGCAGCAATTTTTTCAGTGAATGCCTCGGGGACTTTATTAGCATCCTGTGTTTTACCTTCTTCAGCTTTCAAGAAGAATTGCAAAGCCTGAAAAAGGGGGAAAACATGAGATCATCAAAACCAAATAACCCGAAGCTGTTTTAACACTCAGTTATTGTGCAGTTGGTGACAAAGCAAAGGAAGAGCGGTACAGACAGAGCAGTCCTCACTTCCTCATATGTGGCAGTAGGTGGTGTTGAAAAAATGACAGCCGCCACCTTGCGTTGATACCAAGGCAGCTCAGCAAAAGCAAAGCACCTAAGAAAGAGAAGACACACATATTACCCTGAATAATAAAACCATACTGACTTAAAGCTCTATTAATGTGTTATTGTGAATGATTTGGCACAATAGCCACATCTTGGTCTGAGATTGCAACTGCAGTCTGTCACTTTTCCCCCCTGTTAACCTCTAGTGGCGAACAAGGAGAAATGCAACAACAGGTGCAGTTTTTGCTCCAAAACAGCCAAAGATATTATTACCCCTCTAAAAAGAATAAATGGTAAAGATGTGCATCTTTTAGTCTCATGCACACACTGTTTTTTTATTCATCTGGTTTACATTTTATTCTGTTTGCATTGTTTGGGCCTAAAATAGTCACAACTAGTGTTACTGGAATACCTTAAATATTATCAACATGAGATACCATTGATAACATTGAGGGAATAACATTTTAGATTTTTGTTAAAAGATAAATATAACAAGGCTATAAGATAACAATGTTGACTTCTCTTGTCTTGGCTAGTAGCAGAGAATGTTTTTTACAACTATAGTTTGTTACAGTGAAAGAAAGACTCACCAGTGACCCAAAATATGCAAAGAAGTGGCATCTTTGGGATTGAGCTCAAGAGCTTTCTAGGAAAAAGCACCAAGTTTCACGTCAGAATACAGTTACATTGAACAAATTGACAATGTGGCATTGACCCAAATGTCCTCTCACCTCTAGATGTTCCCTGATGATGTAAGCATTTCCTATTTTCACCTTGACTCCCTCGTATTCCCCAACATCACTGAGACATACTGCATACCACTGTGTGAGGAGAGGAAGACAGTTCGGTCAAATCTCATTTCTTTTTTAAGCCTTTTTAAATGAAATTGTTTTATAATGGCAACATGCTGCAAGTTTTTGTTTTTCTTACTTTGTGTGCGGCGAAACACTTCTCATCCTTCTCCAGTGCCTTCTTTGCATATTCGAAGCCCTCGAATATCAGCTGCTTCTTCCGTTCGGCCTCCATGTTGGGCAGGACGGCCATGTCCCGAGACGCCCGGGCCAGCCTCCACAGGAACTCTGCTTCATCGCTGGAAGAAGAAACAAAATCACAAGTTAAACTCATCATGTGTATTAAACGTTTAACATTGTTGCTCTCTGGAGATATAATTACTAAAAGACACTGTGGCAGAAGACAATGCAGTCAACTTTCAATTTAAAAGTAAATAAAGAGCATAATAGAGGTGGGGACCGAAAAGAGTTAGTTATGGTCACAGTTTGGACTTTGTCCTTATTTGTAGAGCTGCAACAATTAGTCGATTAGCCGACCAGTAGAAAAATAAATTTGCAACTATTTTGAAAATCGACTGATAGTTAAAGTAATATTTCATGCAAAAATATTATATCTACATCAACGTCTTTAGGTTTCCGACTGACAAAACAAGGACATTTAAAAACATCACCTTGAACTTTGAGAAACTAGGATGGACATTCTTTACTATTTTCTGACATTTCATAGACGAACAATTAATTAATTATTTGAGAAAATAACAGGCAGATTCATTGATAATGAAAATAATCGTTAGGTGCAGCTCTACATACCTGTCCTTGTAGTTTAGTAGCAGCTGGTACAGCTTCTCTGACTCTGCAGAGCTGTAAAGGTAGTCAGCCTGCTCCAAAACCTCCTCTACACAGACAGAAAACACAACAGCAAATTCAGCCAGAACTGGTCTTATGACTAAACCTCAACTCTGTCTCTCTTATTCCTTTTTCCTAAAACATGTTGATTATAGGATTGTGGAATTCTCCACCTAATTAGTGAATACAATAAACATGCTTGCCTAAATCTGTATTTGAATGATATCTCACACCTTTGCAATACTACCTTTTTCTAAAGCGTGGACCACGGCTGAACTCTGCACTCTGTGATAAGTTTCATAACCCAGACAGGAAAGTGTGGGGAGCCCAAGGAGGAATGCAACTCTTCCACTCTGTACACAAGAAAGGAAATCACTTAAAGGCTAATAAGAAAACCTATGCAAGGAAGTTCAATGTGATTTCTGGGTTAGGGTTAGCTTACAATGACTTTATAATGTTTAGTCTCAGTTGACCGAAGGTAACTTGACCTGACCTGACCTGTGAAGCGTCACACTCCATTATAATCAATAGTTTTAATTACACTATTATTGGTTAAACTTAAACTAAAGTATGATAAATTATACACATTATTTCTCATCATCATACCAAACCTGTTACACAATGACAGCGATGACATATTCTGATACAAAGCAACAGTATGGCTGAGCAGCTCACTGACAGTAAAGCCCTGCTGCCCTTTTACCTACATAAGCAATTAAGCATATAAGAAATCGCTTTAACAGTGGCACAATTGTTCTTCAAAATCGTAAATGCATGCGTCTAAAAGTGAACGCTTCAAACAGTTTGATGCAGAATAACAACACTGTTCGATGAGTGCGAATAAAAAGCATAGCTATTTACAGTCAGAGCAGTGGCAGTCCTTTTTAAAGATGTCCAGTAGTACCGGTTTGTCCCTCTGGTTCTGATGCCTTTTGCACCAGGTGCTGCAGACAGTAAAGTCCTGCTCACACATCGCCTTAACACTATCCCAGCCATGTCCAAGCCCAAACGTTTAATGTTCAGAAGTTATGAAGACATCATATTTAGAGGCCGGTACGCAAATACAAAAAACATTCAAGAGCACAAACTAAAACGTTGCAAAATGACAATAATTGGGGATGTTTGTCTCTTGACTAACACAAATATTATATTTTATTTTTTAGTTCGCCTCAAATATGTTACATGTACATGTTACATTCTAATATGTATTAAATTTAAAATTATATGTGTTTTCTATTGTCTAATTCTTATTTTTTAACAAGTCACAACCTCAGCATAGCCACATACATAATTTTCGCATCTCTTTTAACCAGACAATACGATTGTTTACAAAGGCATTGAACCAGTTAAGTATTAAACTTAATATTTGTCAAAAGAATTGTTGTTGTTGTAGTAGAGTTGATATATTACATGTCACAACAACGTCTTACATGTTAATTAGCTATCACGTCGCATCTTAAATTATCAGCGTAATTGTTGAGACAAAATGTCTTTCTTGAATGCAACCCTGAGAAGTATGTGCCCTAGATATGTCGTCGACAAGAAACATCCAAAACTAGTTAGAGTTCCGTTGTCATTTCACCCCGGTTATTATGGCCATCCGTATTGCACACGCCACTACAACGTTTTCATTTAAATTTAATGCAAATGTACCCGGACACAAATAAATGATTTGCAAGTTGGACGACCAAAGCCAAAAGAAGAAGTTAGTTACGTTGCTAAATTACAAGTTAACATATACTGAGCAGTGCTAAGAGTCGGCTCCACCCCACAGCTGCTGTTGTCAGACAACGACCAGAGGCAACGTTAGGCAATAATTAATATTTTCTAACAACTAAACAGGTAAATAAGTCTAAATAAGCGTTCAACTGATGTGAGGAAATAATATGTGCAACTTAAGTGGATACTGTATAAATTGGTGGGCCTATTAGTTTTAGTGGCGCCCCAGGACAATCGCCACACCCATAACTGGTACTGCTTACATGTCTAAAACTAATTAACGCTAAGCTAAAGCTAATATATCCTGTTTTAGTGCACTCTAACTTTATGTGTTTGATTACATTAATGTCAGTATATCATTTTCAATTGTTGTCTTTATTTAATACAGGCTCCTCATACACTGTTGTGTTCCGTTAAAAGTAACGTTAGACTAACTGTAACGTCACATGCTAATTGATCAATTTAAAAACCAACATTGCAACTTCCTATCGAATAAATATTTAATTTTGTTTTCTGGTCATTTAGATGACTCATTCCTTATATAATTAGTCACTAAATTTGACTAACAGGATATGTAAACTAGTTATTACCAATGGTGGAATGTTACTAAGTATATTTACTCAAGTTGCTTAAGTACACATTTGATGTAATGTTACTTTATACATTTACTCCACTACACCTCAGAGGTGTTGTACTTTTTACTATACTACATTTGTCTCACAGCTTTAGTTACTTTTCAGATTACAATTCTTTGTCTTGGTTGTTTTTAACTATGTATTTAAACCGGATGAAGGATTTAAGTCATCGCGATCTTATCTTAATTTATCAGATAAACAAGCTGAGCAAACGTTCGCCTTTCGCTCGTAGAAATTTGGAAATATTTAAACAAATCAATACCTCAAAAGTACATTCGTTGCGTAAATGTACTTAGTCACTCTAACTTCTGACTATATCTGTGGTGAATCTGTTTGATCATCTTCAGCTGCCATGGCCTCAGGTGGGGCCCCAATAGCAGGGGCCAACAATTTGGCCACCAAAGTGGAGCTGACCATCTCGTGTGAGCGCCTGATGGACATGGACGTCTTCTCGAAGTCTGACCCTCTGTGTGCCTTGTACATCAACTCTTCAGGCTCCCAGTGGCATGAGGTCTGTATTAGGTCACAGGGTGAGAAGAGTTAACAATCACGTGTTGAATTATGAATTATGAATACGAGTTCAGGCCTTATTTTGAATAAGCAATTTATATAAATCTTTAAAGCTAACACAGACATACAGGAATGCAATGTTGGCACAGTAGTTGATGAAGTTCCTTGTTATATATTTCAGTGAATGTATTTGGCTTCTCATTTGGCCTTTAGTCATCTAAAATTATATGTATTTTTCTTTTCTTTGTGAATCAGTTTGGACGCACAGAGATGATCCTGAACTGCCTGAATCCAAAGTTTGCCAAGAAGTTTGTGATCGACTACTATTTCGAGATGATGCAGAGGCTGAAGTTTTGCGTGTATGACATTGACAATAACACCTATGACCTGAGTGATGATGATTTTCTAGGGGAGCTTGAATGTACCCTGGGACAGGTGAGCGTCACTTTGTACAGTTTTGAATGAAAACTTTGGGCGTTCCGCCATCTTTTCATTGTTCTGTCTGTGACACTGCCTGTATTTTGTATTTGTATTTGTGTGCAGATTGTTTCTAACAGGCAGATGACTCGATCTTTACTGCTGCATGACAAGAGGCCTGCAGGTCGAGGAACCATCACAGTGAGTGGAGACCTTCCTCATTTCTACAGAATAGGGCAGAATAGCTGCAATAAACACATAAAGTTTCTCACTGTTGTTTTATGCACAAAACTTCAATCAATCATTTCATGGGTGGTAATGTTGTTTGAAAAATTTAATTTACAGCATTTTAAGTGTTGATTATGGTTAACAGTTAACAGTAAAAGTACCAACACATGCTGGACTTTATCCGGATATGTGATCATGACCAGGATCCTAGTTATGTTTGTTAAAGGAAATCACCCTGTGGTGTAAAGTGAAGACAACAAGAAAGACAAAAACAATTCAGCAATTTAACAATTCGACAATTTGTGATCAATTCATGCAGAACAATAAAACTGTAATAAAATACACGTAATAGCTATAATAACAGTTGTAGTGAAATTCCTACTTAATTATTAAAATAACGATAAAATAAAATAAGAATATACAGTTTAAATACAATAAAATAGGTTAATAAAATAAGAATAAAAAGACATTTCTATAAATCAGTTAAAATGTCTATAATTACTTTCCTCTCTTTATTATATTAAGTTTTTATTGTTACATGTTAAGTGTTTTTTTAGTCTCATTTAACTCGTAGCTTTGAGTTTGTATGTAGTGAACTCTCACTATGAGGCCTGGCAGTACATTTCTGTGATAGCTTTGTTAGCTTCGTTCTTTGTTTCACTTCACAGAAGGAAGTGTGCATGTATCACATTCTCTCTGATAGGTCATCCCATTGTTTGTGTATAAGTAACATGTATTTTCTATTGTTCTTTGTCGGACTCGGCAGCATTTGTTGCTGTTGGAACTCTGTCAATTTCAGCTGAAGTAGTTTGGTTCCGTTTGAAATTTCTCTTTTGACAGTTGATTAATAAACCATCGAGACAACTTTGTTGTAACTTCATTATTTATTAATCTCTCACGAGGAGATTCACTGTTGAATTTCCACCACATTAAGTCTAATCTAATAAAAGAAAAATCTATAAATCTAATATAATTTAAAGGGTCACAGCTGGGTTATAAAACATCAAACACACTTTGTGAAGTTTACTGATATGATTCTATTTATAGATCTGTGCTGAAGAAATAACTGACACCAGAATGGCAAACTTTGAGGTGTCAGCCCGCAGGTTGGACAAAAAGGTAATAAAGGTCATTTTGGTAGTTTTGTTTGACTTTGGGTTAAATATCTTGAAGTACTGTAAATGATTTATTGTATATTATTGTTCAGTTTCTATGGTGGTCTGACCCTTTCCTGGAGTTCTACAAGCAGTCAGAAATGGGATGGCTGCTGGCTCACAGGACAGAGGTGCACATATTTACCCACAACTCATTCCTCTGCATGCATAGAATTATTATTGACTTGTGTCTCATCGTAACCCGCTCATGTAGGTGGTAAACAACAACCTACACCCAATATGGAAGCCCTTCCGCATCTCATTGCGATCTCTCTGTGGAGGAGATGTGGAGAGACCTATAAAGGTATATTTGTTATTTATTTATTTCAGTAAATAATGCTGCGTTCCAGACAACTCGGAACTCAAAAGTATCTGACCTCCCATTTTTTAAAGATTTTATTTCTTTGTCTTTAATGGTTAGAACAACCATAGAGAGAAATGCCACAAAAACGTTTTTATTTCAACGGGTAGTCCGACCTCCGACTGTGACTGGAACGCAGCATAAGCCTGTAAAATGCGGCGTATTACCACATTCTGTTCCCTTAACAGTGTTTTGGTCCCTTTTTATTTAGTATATCAGTTTGATTGCTACTCTAACATACTAATGTTTAATTTTGAAATTGCGTTTTCTTTTCATCTTACAATGCTTCCAAACTTAAAACATGCTGTGACCCAGCTGGATAAGCGATGTGTCTGTTTGCACAATTCATGACATCCCCTCCCAAAGGTGTGCACTTTTGCTTTATTCCTTTTACTAATTTCACTTCATCCAATTGCATTTACTGTATTTATATTGATAACTAAAAGTGAAATGTGATTGATTATTTGTGCATGTGAGGTGTGACCTTTGTCATTTATTATAGCGTTAGACTTGGACTAAGAGTGCACTGAAAATAAGATGAAACCTCCTCGCTGAGGAAGTGAATGCTTTACTTTTTAATTATGTCTATGACAAGAAAAACTCCCATTGTAGTATAGGGTTTGTTTTCCTTAGTAGTCTGAAAAAGATTAGCTATCTACTCTACATCCATTTCAAAAATGTTTACAAACATTTACGAAACAAACGTTTCTCAGCACTTCTTAATACTTCTTTTTAATCAAAATGCAAAAGTAAATCTTAAGATGACTATCAGCCAAAATGTTTGTAATGGCTTTAGAAAATCACATCAACCTTCAGTTATTCATCACGTCTTCATGCTTAGTTATTCTTTGAATGTATTCAGGGCTTTTACTTGTTGTCTGTTAAATCTCTGTTTGTCTTTAGGTCGAGTGTTATGACCACCATGTCAACGGCTCCCACAACCTCATCGGGAGCTTTAAAGCCACGCTTGCCGAGTTGCAACTGGGAAAACACTTTTCCCCGGTGTGTGTGTGTGTGTGTGTGTGTGTGTGTGTGTGTGTGTGTGTGTGTGTGTGTGTGTGTGTGTGTGTGTGTGTGTGTGTGTGTCTGTGTGTGTGTGTGTGTGTGTGTGTGTGTGTGTCTGTGTGTGTTTCTGTGTGTGTGTGTGTGTGTGTGTTTGTGTGTGTGTGTGTGTCATTTTATAAATGGCATAAATATGACTCATGTTCTTACTTGCAGGCTGAATTTGAGTGCATTAACCAAAAAAAGTTAAAGAAGAAGAACTATAAAAACTCCGGGGTCATTTGCATCAAGAACTGCCAGGTAATGATTTAGAAATGAGGACATTTAAGACATTTAACTTTGATTTCAGCATATCTTTTCTCACTGCGTGACTGCATCTTCTCATAAATTATCAGATCATGCATTTTTAAGACAACCAGAAATACCTGTTGTTGACTCATACATAGGTTACCACTCTCGCTGCTTTTTATTGCATAAGTATACATTGTGCACTGCTGCACACAGCTAACACAACGTTTACCCTTTCAGGTGGTGAAGGAGTACACCTTCCTGGATTATATTATGGGAGGCTGTCAAATCAACTTCACTGTGAGTTTGGAAATTTCAGACACAAGTTTTTACTTTAAAGGAGACATATCATGCTCATTTTCAGGTCCATACTTGTGTTGTGGGTATCTTAGTAGAACATGTTTACATAAACCACATTATTTTTCGCCTGTCTCTAAAAGCCCATTCTGCTGTATATTCTAATGAGCCTGCATGGTATGACATAGGAAGGGAGCCACATCTGAATGTCTTATAAATAAAATGAATTGTTTTATTTGCTTAGACCTTTTTTGATGAGCCTAAAATGACTTCCAGGTAGGGGGAGTATACTTAGTGTACTGTGTGTACAGCTTCTCATATCTTAATCCTTATCCTCTCTCACCCCGGCCAGATTGCCATTGACTTCACAGGCTCTAACGGGGATCCCAGCTCTCCCAAGTCCCTCCACTACATCAACCCTGAAGGCTATAATGAATACCTGAATGCCATCTGGGCAGTGGGTAATATCATCCAGGACTATGACAGGTAAACTCAAACTCCTCCTGCATGTAATTATCTCTGTGAGTTTGAAAAAAACATGTTGCAGCAGAGTTATTAAGTCAGTCAGATGCAATGTAACTTGTCATTTTCTAACTTCTGATTTGACCATTTCTATATGATGTTTGCTTGCTTACACTGCTCACTGATGTGATGTGCCCTGTTTAATATGTGTTATTAATGTTATACATGTGCCTGTATTATTCTGTATTTCTGTGTAGTAACAAGATGTTTCCAGTCTTTGGTTTTGGCGCCCAGCTCCCTTTGTCCACGCAGGTATGGAACGTTATGAGACATGAATTACACTCACATACTGTAGACAAACACACTCTGCTTTCACACTAACTTCCTGAAGCTGTTTGAATTCCTGCCATATACAGTAAATCAAAGATGTTTGATTTTATTGTGATCTCAAACTTGTCTGATCCTCAATCAGGACGATATGAATGATAGATTTGTGCACAGCACAAGATAATGTGTAGTTAATATAAATGCCAAATTAGGGTTATAAAGCGTGTGATATGTTACCTGCTTGAGAGTGCTTCTTTCCTACTCCCACCGGGCTGGCAGTGTATTGTACTTTCAAAACCGCTCAATTATTGGTCTCTTTGTGATTTTCGCTGCATCAGCTATTAAATCATTTTATACAGTAAGTAAAACTTCAGAAGATAAACGTCAAGGAAGTACATAGAAATAAATCTAAATAATGTGTGTTTTTCTGACTGGTTCCATTTTAAAATTGTGACCGACTCTATTCTAAAGTTTTTATTTATTTATCTATCTATGAATCCTGCGTGTAGGTTTCCCACGAGTGTTAAGTATCTGACCTCCCATTTTTTAAAGATTTTATTTCTTTGTCTTTAATGGTTAGAACAACCATAGAGAGAAATGCCACAAAAACGTTTTTATTTCAACGGGTAGTCCGACCTCCGACTGTGACTGGAACGCAGCATAAGCCTGTAAAATGCGGCGTATTACCACATTCTGTTCCCTTAACAGTGTTTTGGTCCCTTTTTATTTAGTATATCAGTTTGATTGCTACTCTAACATACTAATGTTTAATTTTGAAATTGCGTTTTCTTTTCATCTTACAATGCTTCCAATCTTAAAACATGCTGTGACCCAGCTGGATAAGCGATGTGTCTGTTTGCACAATTCATGACATCCCCTCCCAAAGGTGTGCACTTTTGCTTTATTCCTTTTACTAATTTCACTTCATCCAATTGCATTTACTGTATTTATATTGATAACTAAAAGTGAAATGTGATTGATTATTTGTGCATGTGAGGTGTGACCTTTGTCATTTATTATAGCGTTAGACTTGGACTAAGAGTGCACTGAAAATAAATAATGTGTGTTTTTCTGACTGGTTCCATTTTAAAATTGTGACCGACTCTATTCTAAAGTTTTTATTTATTTATCTATCTATGAATCCTGCGTGTAGGTTTCCCACGAGTTTCCTGTCAATTTCAATCCAGCAAATCCATTCTGCGCCGGTAAGTCAAACTTTTCACAAAGATTGTGTTTGGTTGTTAAAAGTTGTTCGGTAATGTTTACGTGTGTGTGTGTGTGTGTGTGTGTGTGTGTGTGTGTGTGTGTGTGTGTGTGTGTGTGTGTGTGTGCGTGTGTGTGTGTTGCAGGCATAGAGGGTGTGGTGCAGGCCTACCAACAGTGTCTACCCCAGTTGAAGCTCTGGGGCCCGACCAACTTCTCTCCGATCATCAACCATGTAGCCTGCTTTGCCAGACAAGGTCTTCGGCAGAATCTGGCCTCAGTAAGAAGCCAGATTATTTTCTCAAAAGAAAATGTCAACGGTCAATCTCTCATCAGTAAAAAAATAATAAAAAAGGCAGTATGTAGTAATGTGTAAGATATGTACTAAAGGTTCAGTCCCTAATGTTTACAAACAAAGTGGCCGAACAAACTGTAAATTAAAATGACAATATAAGATCTTGGTAAAACAAACTAGGAATAAGATAATATTCTAAGATCATATCAAAACAAACTCTGACGTTATTGGTACTGTGTATATTTAATATCTGACATTGTTGTATTTGTTTTCACTCTCCATCTGCAGCAATACTTTGTGCTGCTCATCATCACAGATGGAGTGATCACAGACATGGACCAGACACGCACTGCTATTGTGGAGGCCTCTCGTCTGCCCATGTCCATCATCATAGTGGGTGTGGGCGGTGCAGACTTCGGTGAAATGGAGTTCCTTGACAGTGATGATAAATTGCTGTGTTCGCCCAGAGGTGATGTCGCCTCAAGAGACATCATCCAGTTTGTGCCCTTCAGAGATTTCCAAGTAAGCAGCAGTCCATACCTTTGTACTGCCATAACAGAGTTATTATATGTAGATAATATTTCATAATCCAATGTCCCTTAGTATAACAGGTGCTGGAAGTAAATGTAATATATATGTAAAATCAAACATTAAACAAGTCAGTTTTATGTTAGGATTCCTTGATCAGCATGAGCCGTCAATAGCACAGACACATGCACACCTTAATGTTTGAAATCATGCTCCCAAACCTGGCTAAGACTTTTATTCTTGTAACATTGTCATTGCAGGGAAACAACGTGGCCCTTGCTCAGAGCGTCCTGGCGGAGCTGCCTGATCAAGTGGCTTCCTTCTTTAATTCTTACAAGCTGAAACCCCCTCAAATATTCAGTGTTTCTGACCCGTCTTAGAAATGTGGGTTAAAGTAACCGAAATACTTCATGTTTACTATTTATTTGCATCCCCTGAACCACTTTCTCTATTTACTGTATGGAATGGTGCAATTAAATGCCAAATTAACATAGGTGAAAGAAATAACAAAATAAATTATAATTAACCTTTAACCTGTGACAGGGATTTTTATTATTGTTTTAATTGGATTTGACTTGATTTAAAATGCATAATATGTCATTTTCTGCAACTAAGGGTCTCTGACAAAACACTAACAGAAGACGGAGTTTGGTGGCATCATGAAGTGACGTGGTATCATGGGAGTTGATCATTGCAGTCAGCTTCTCCCGGTTAGGATTCCTTTCGTTCAGGAGGTTTTTATCGGGAGCAGAATTATCCGCAGAGGTCTAGTTGTTTCAAGACATTTTAATGTGGAAATCTTACATATTATACCTTTTAAAGTTCATATGTGTTGTGACCAATAGACTTGCTTGTGTAGTGCATGCAACACTTGACATGTTGGTATGGCTCTTTTGATTAAATGTCATTATTTATCTTTCTTTTTCCTGCATTACCTCCTGTCTGCTGTTACTTTACACACTATCTCAATGCTATAATCCATATTTCTGAGAGGCAAGTTTTGTGTCTTTATCTTCAAATCATCTGAGAAAGCAAAAATATATTACACACTGTATGCAACTTTCAATAAAAATACCATTAAATTAATGTATCTGTAGTTGGATTCTTATGCCAATACCTCTGAGGGTTCAAGTTGGATGGCTCACATAAGGCCATAAGAACATGTAAAACTGAACGTTGTGTGTCAACGAAAGTCCACGTCCACAGTGCTGAACCACATTTCCCCTCTTAGTGCTAATATTACTAGATGTGGGGCATATTTATGCTCTGTTGATGCTATCTTTTTGTCTGACTCACATTTTTTTTAACCAAATACTAGCGTTAAAATCCAGGTTTAAGGTTTTAAGGAAAATGAGCCCTTTGGGTTACCTGCATGACTTTCTCAAAGTGTAACTGCACAATTAGTAAATCTACGGCATTTACATAGCGCTTTTACAACATGTCACCATTCTCTCTCTCTCTCTCTCTCTCTCTCTCTCTCTCTCTCTCTCTCTCTCTCTCTCTCACACACACACACACACACACACACGGCAGTTAATCAGTTCATCAGGAGTGATGAGCCATAGCCGCCCCACATCTTTAATATTGAATGAAAGCTTTTGTAGCTGTGTTTGAAACCATTTTATGAATGATGTACAATATTTCGCTATTTGTTTCACCAGCTTTACTATAGTTTTGTTAAAACCTCATTGTGCATTGCGCATTGATTTTGTCTGCAGCAAACTGACGGGTGTCCCTCTAAGTGGAAACGAGCACACTGGGCAACGCCCACAACATAGCTAGCTCCGGCCTGTCATTTTTTCCAATAGCTAACTCCAGCACACAGCTAACTTATCTGGCTAACAAGGTAGGAAATGCAAATTGAACAGTAAATTTGACTTTATTTTGTTTTCGCTGTCAAAATAAATGTAAACAAAGAGGTTTTATGTTAGTTTAACGTAATTTTGTTATACTTTTACGAGTATCACGTGACATTTAACGTTAGCTGAAAGAAAATAGGCGTCAACTCGTTGAAGATAACTTTAACTAATTTAGATACTAGTTAATACCAGTTACACGAAATCTATTTTAACAACAATATACGTGAGTGAAATGTCTTTCGGGACTTCCGCCGCTGTAACGTTAACGTTAGCTAATGTTAGTTATAGCCATACAGCCTGATCATAGCTCCTTCTGTTAGTTTTCGTTACTTTAACTGAGTTACGTTTACGTTGGTCAATTATCTTTATGATGGACAGACTATTTAAAACAAAGGTGAATGTTTTACTTGGATACGAGATGCATCCAATAGCTCACGTTAACTCATCCACTGAGTTCACCACTTCACCACTTCATGGCACCGCGCTTGATGTGAGATAAATCCCACATTGTATTGAGACTGATGCATCATGTGTTGGCTGAATTTATAAAAAGATCAAACTCTTTTATAAAAAAATGTTCCTCACGATATACATGTGTATATACTATTAATTAACAAATGTATTTGATGGATTTTGAGCCTGGTCCTGTCCATAGACTCCACTTATCTGGGCGTGTCAACTACCAAACCTTAAAATTCTGTACTTGAAAAGTAAACAATAATAATGTCTGCTAAATAAACGGGGGTGGAGCAAGTGTTTCACTAAATGCAGATGGATGCTGCTCTCAGTATAAGTCACAGCTCAGTCATAACTTGGATGACTCTGGGTGTGTTAGATTAAATGTACCCTTCCGTTTTCATAAGATTGTGTTTCTGTGTTTCTGTATGTCAGTTCGTGTGAGTGTGTCCTCCAGGCTGTGATGGCAGCTGTTGGCCCACCAGGACCAAAGGTCCCTGACTGTGTGACCAAGGTGGCACTGACCATCTCCTGTGAGAATCTGCTCGACATGGATGCGTTCTCAAAGTCTGACCCTCTGTGTGTGCTTTTCATGAACAGCTCAGGGCCTCACTGGTGTGAGGTAAGTAAGTTGATGTAAAAGCCAAGAATTATCCTCATTCTTACATCTTTTGAGTATTTCCAGTTTTGGGAGACATTTCTAAAGTGAGATATCTGAACTGTGTTTGCTGTCACTTTGGAAATGTCAGTACCTGCTGTCAGTCAAAGGAGTTTCTGACCGTACAAAAAAGTAATTGACTCTGAAACATGTATCTTTGTTAGATTGGCCGTACGGAGAAAATCAAGAACTGCCTTCATCCCAAGTTTTCCAAGACTTTTGTCATTGACTACTACTTTGAAATGGTGCAGAAAATGAGGTTTGAATTGCACGACATTGACGGCGAAACCAGCAATCTGCAAGATGCTGACTTCCTGGGTGAACTGGAGTGTACCTTGGGACAGGTTAGCCCTCTATACTGACTGCAAACAGTCATCATGCTTATTTTCTCTTCATTAGAGTATAGCATAAAAAACCCCAGCATATTACTCTTTATTTATGATTTCAAGTGGTGTTGAAGCCGTGCCATTTCCAGTGATAGATACGATAACTCTCTGTGATTCAGAAATGTGTTTTTCTGTTCAGGTTGTGTCCTCAAGGAAACTAACAAGACCACTTGTCATGAAGGACAAGAGACCTGCAGGGAAAGGAACGATCACTGTGAGTCACTTTTTTTATTCAGGTTGGCAATGACATTTGGACCATTTAAGGGTTTTTGATCCCAAGTGATTAGATTATTAATTGATGTATTTGCACTTTTGCAATATTTAGAACACAATGCTGTTTCATGTTTTGTAGATATGTGCTGAAGAAAGAACAGACAACAGGGTGGTGGATTTTGAAGTTGCAGGTAGAAAACTGGATAAAAAGGTATTGATTGCTACTGAATTATTCAAATATTATATATTATACTACTGGAGGTAAAGACTCTAATGTTACTGTTGTCCTTGCTCTTTGAGATGAGTTTTTATGAATACATTCTTCTAGATTCTAGATTTGTGTTTTTATTCCGCAGATGCTAATCACCTTTTTACTAAGTAGTAGCAGTGTTGGGGAAGCTACTTCGAAAGTATTACTTCACACTGAAAGAACTACACAGAAGCTACTCTAGGAATAAATCTAGTTTGGTTAACTAAAGTTACTTAGAAAAAGTAAAATATCATTCAAAGTTATAACAAAATATAATACAAAAGTCAAATACCAGCAAAAAATGCAACTCAATTGAGTGCCCACTTGTTCACAGGTCATACATAAACCAAAAAGTAGAATACTCTACAAAATATTTAACCAGCACCTTTTTAGACCATTCGACCAACTTGAGCAATGGTCTAAAAAAAATGGGTCTGTTGTCTTTCTTGTCAGTTTTGTAACATCTGACTTGTGCAATCGAACTTGCACATTTTTAGACAGTTTGAACAGCTTGAGCGCTGGTCTGCCTGACAAATGTATTGAAAGAAAAAAGGGACGGCACTGGCCAAAGGGCTTCAATTACAGTAGAGAAGCAATGGTACAAAAACAAACAGTCCTTTCCTTTTATGGCCCAAAATTGTTTTTAGTTTCAAAAGTTAACTAATCAAAATAAAAGACAAAAGGAATTTAACTTTGCAAATATGAATGTAGATGAGGTAGATGTAGACTACCAGAAAGCTACTGCAAAATGTAGTTTGAAAATGTTTGATTCAGCTGCATAATATTTTCTTACTTATTTCCAGGATTTCTTTGGCAAGTCCGACCCGTTCCTGGAATTCTACAAGCAGACAGAAACTGGATGGCAGCTCGCTCACAGGACAGAGGTACGGATACACTCGTTGTGTAGCTTGATATCTAGTCCAAAGATTCTTTGGCAGTACATGGGCATTTAAAGTGATGACTCAAATGTGTTGACAGTTTGGAGTTTGTACAATTAATGCAATGACGACTGTAAATGTTGTTTTTAATCTGTGCTGTTACGCAGGTGGTGAAAAACACCTTAAACCCAACATGGAGACCGTTCCGAATCCCGCTGCAGTCCCTCTGTGGAGGAGATGTGGAGAAATCTATAAAGGTAGACAAACACTCACTCACACATTGACTGTAAAGCATTGTGAGTGATGACACGGCAGCCTTTTTCTACTGTCTGTCTTCTTTCACGCTGCATTTCCTCAAATGCAGGGTTTCTATTGGGAGGAAATCCCTCCTGTCTACTGCTGGCTTGAGTAGTGTTGGCAAATGTGTAAGTTGCAAACATTTATAACATAGTAATTACTAATGTCAGCTTCTCATCTAGTGAAGGATTAGCTTTGCTAAATGAATTAGAATTTGTGAAAGTGAAGTGATGTGAAGAAGCCTCTAAAAAACAAAAATATTCTAATATTGCAATCAGTCAAATTCATCTTTAACTTTTGTCTTTGTTTTGGCAAATGAATTACTGCACTAATTTGTGTGTGTGGCATTGGGGGAGGGAGACAAAGCGAGAATGGAAAGAATCAGTAATGATTTTTAAAGTGCTGAATTATTTACACGATATTATCATATGTGTATTATTGACATAATATAAATATTACATTTTTTTAATATCACGGTCAGCGTCTTTGAGTTACAAGAAAAGCGCTATACAAGTCTAATGCATTATTATTATTATTATTATTATTATTATTATTATTATTATTATTATTATTATTATTATCGTCAATAACTGTATATCGTGTCACCCCTATTTCATACATTAATGTAAAACATGTTTTTCAGCCCAGTTGAATATTTAACAACGAAAAACTAACATTTTTGATCACTGAAGGTTTGTCATTTTGTCATGGAAAATCCCAGAAAGACTGAATGAAGGCCACAATGGAAAACCCCGCCTATGTTTAAGTGATTGCCTCTAGTGCGAATCTAAGGGTCTGATAATCTTGGTACAAATAAGGAAATGTATTTTAGCATTAGTTATATGTATGTTTTGTTTTGTTTCCAACCTCTAACCCTGTAAAAGCACACTTGTCAGGAAGAGCTGAATTCCGGTCCACGGTGCAAGTGAGTTTACTTTCCCCACCGTGAGTGTCAGTGAAAGGACAGGCCAGAGTCCGTGACACATTTATATCTATCTTAAGAAATATGTAAACCACTTGAGGAGTCGGCTCATTGGTCAACTTACCTGTTAACTGATGACATCACAGTCACCACGATCATCCCGTGTCGCTGGTTAAACATTGATTTATGTCGACAATTTGATGAGACAGTGAACAAGAACTGTGTGTAAAGCTACATTTTAAGTAAAGGTCTGGTATTTTTTTTGTCAGCTAACAAATAATAAAATACAATACAACAAAAATGTATTGTGAACTTGCTAATTTCACTGTTTACATAAGATATAAAGCTTAAGTGCGATAGAAGACTGTGATCTAATGTGTTCAATGGGATCAATCAGGTATTTAATATTAAATATATTTTATTGTCAAATCATATATACTGTCATTCAGCATATTCTTTGAAATGACTTGATAAGTAATAATGTATCAACAGGTAAGTCAACCAACGGGACAATTTCCCAAAAAGTAGACTCGTTCTGTTAAGATGGATCCTTCTTTAGTCATTCATGAGCTTTCTTAGCTGTTCATCCTGCACACTGACTGTAGCATCACACAGTGTGTTGCTCTACCTGTTGGTCTTTTCCCTGTTACCTCAACACTGAAAACACTCAAATGGTCCTCTGTGTGTCTTACTCTAAAGGAAGTAGTTGCCCTTCTGTTTGCCAAGTAGAAGGCTAGTGTGTGTGTGTGTGTGTGTGTGTGTGTGTGTGTGTGTGTGTGTGTGTGTGTGTGTGTGTGTGTGTGTGTGTGTGTGTGTGTGTGTGTGTGTGTGTGTGTGTGTGTGTGTGTGTGTGTGTGTGTGTGTGTGTATTTCTGATAGATTTTTCAATATCAGGGTCTCCTTACATTTATGGCTTCACCTCCAAAGCATGCTTTTCTCTCATCTGCTTTGATTTTCACACATTATTGATGGTTCATTAGTAAAATCTAAAGAATATTCTTTGCTCAAGAGAATTGACTGGATTTGTCTTGTTTCTGCTAATTGTCCGTGTTTCCCAGGTAGATTGTTTTGACTACAACAGCAACGGAACTCACGATTTTATTGGATGCTTTGAGACCACACTCTGCCAAATACAGCAGGGATCACAATCATACGCGGTGAGCTCTCTTTCCGTGTGTCCCTGTGTACGTGTTTGTCAGTTTTGCTGTATTTTCCGGAAGCATAAACAAAAAGAAATGTGCTTTTTCTAACATATTTTTTTCATAACAATGTGCTCCTCGCAGGCTGAGTTTGAATGCATCAATAGTAAGAAGAAACAAAAGAAGAAAGGATACAAAAACTCTGGCATTATCGTTGTAAGGAAATGCAAGGTACTGTGGTTTTATATATATTTTTCTTTCTCAACTAATTGTTTTCTTTGTTTAGTACATGCACACTCCACCCTACCTGTACAGTATATCTAATACAACATATACAGACATTAAGATAATAAAGGTATATGTACAAACACTTCTACAGTGCAGTACCTGAGCATGTATGTTGTTATATTTGTCATATTTATTTTCAGACAGTGAAGGAGTATACCTTTCTGGATTACATAATGGGCGGCTGTCAGATTAACTTCACCGTGAGTACTACATATTTCTGTAAATGTTGTCTCTTTACCCTGACATTTTTTTTAAATTACTGAGTATATTGAGGATTTAATGTGTTCAGGAAACATTTATTATGATGTTGTGAAAACATTTGATATTCTCTGTTTTTATCCGCCCCCTGCCAGATTGCTATTGATTTTACAGGCTCCAACGGAAATCCCAGCACCCCCCAGTCCCTCCATTACATCAACCCTCAGGGCTATAATGAATACCTGGCAGCTATCTGGGCAGTGGGTAATGTCATCCAGGACTATGACAGGTAAATAGATTGTTATACATAAACTATTATGTTAGTATTCGCTATGAGAAGCAGGGAAGACAATTCAGAGCCCACTGCTCTTTCTGTAAATGTCCTGTCTTGTCTGATTGAAGATGTAAGGAAGATTAATGTAAAAGTTAGTTAGGCTCTAGTCTAATCCTTTGTTTTGTTTCACTTCCTGCAGTGACAAGATGTTCCCTGCTTTTGGATTTGGAGCCATGCTCCCTCCTTCATGGAAGGTGATTGTTTGTTTTTGTTAAAACAGGCCTTTCTCCATGTGATCATTGCATTCCTTAAAAACATGGAAAAGCTTGTTTTGGATCGATGTAACTCAGATAAATTGGTGTGGGATCCAGATGAATAATTATTTGCAGTGTAAAAAGTCTGTACCATTTAGCCACATGCTGGTAAAATATGCAAGTGGCTAGTATATTTGCATCACTCACCAGCCCAAACAAAACCATGGTAAGCTATTGAGTGGTAACATTTTAACTTTATGTAGGCATTGTTTGACCAGTGGACAAAAAAGTTAATTTTGCACGCTGCTTTTTTGTGTTTGCAGGTCAGCCACGAGTTTCCCATCAACTTCAACCCATCAGATCCGTTTTGTGCAGGTAATAATATACCAAAGCCAACGTGAACTCCAACTGCTGTGTGTTTAATGAGAGAACCGGACATGTAGGACATTTGGCTGTTCCCAGGTTTGGTGCAGTATGACATGAGATGATTTGTTCTTCCACGGATAAGTTGACATGGGATGTTCAAAGCATACATGTAACTTCTGTAACAATTAGAGGATACATGATTGATCAATGGTTAAGTAAGTCAGCAGAACATTTTATTGACAACATTTTTTGTTCTAGATAACCAATTTATCGGTATTTGAAAAAAAAAAAAAAGATATATTGTGTGTGTGTTTTTAGGAATAGAGGGTGTGGTCCAAGCCTACCAGCAGTGTCTGCCCCAGGTGAAGCTTTACGGCCCCACAAACTTTTCCCCGATTGTCAACCATGTAGCCCAGTTTGGCAGGCAGGCCATGCAGCAGGAAACTGCCTCTGTGAGTCGCTGGAAGTCTAAAATCAATCAAAATTGTATAATTGTGGCTGTTGAGTGGAAATGTTTGTTATTGTACTTTTGGTTTAGAAGTATCCACTAATCAGGGACAACGTAATCTCATTCAGTTCCTCTTCTCCACACAATACCAGTCAGTGAAGGTGAAAACCACTCCTCTTATGTCGATGTTCCACAGCAATACTTTGTTCTGCTGATCATCACCGACGGAGTGATCACAGACATGGATGAGACACGCAGTGCCATCGTCAACGCTTCCCGCCTGCCCATGTCCATCATCATTGTTGGAGTGGGGGGTGCAGACTTCAGTGCAATGGAGTTCCTTGATGGAGACGATGGAAACTTACGCTCCGCTGCAGGCGAGGTAGCCATGCGGGACATTGTGCAGTTTGTGCCATTCAGGCAGTTCCAAAATGTAAGCTCGATCATAAAGCAAAGTCTTTACAGCCATGCACCTCATAAGCTTCTTTACAGCTAATATATAATGCATACATTTGAATTTTCTTAACATCTTATTTCAGGCAGGCACTGCAGCCCTTGCCCAAAGCGTACTGGCAGAGTTGCCTGACCAAGTGGCCTCCTTCTTCAATTTATTTGACCTGAAGCCCCCCACCGAGCCCAGTCCTTCCTAGAAATGTAGGAGCACCCCCAGAGACTCCCTGTCCCCATTTCACTCCTTCTTCTCTGCATTTGTCTAAAGCTGCATGCATTTCAATAGAAGCATAGTTAAACAACCTAGTTAGCTTAATTCACCCCGCTGTTCTTTTCAGGGTTTTTCATATAATTTCCATTTCACAGTATGTGGGACATTATGTCATCATGCACTGTAGGTCTCTACGAGGGTGTCAGGGTGTAGACATACTCTGCTGAACACTAACTCACAAATGCTCCTACAGGGCTTTTACTTGGCAGTGAACAGACATTTCCTGGAGTCTCCGTTGGTTTCCTGGCAAATGCTCAGAGCCAAGATATAGTCGGGCACTTAATGCTAATTAAAACCAATAGTTGATTTACACGTTGCTTTTTGTACAGATTAAACCAGTAAAATAGGGCTGTACCAAATGTCACTTTTTTACATTGAAGCTTCGGAAGTCTGTGGTCATATTTTATGAGGTCATCGACCTAAAATATTGTTGACAAAAATGTTTTGGTGGTTATATAACAGTAACTTATAGTACATAGTACATTGCTGCTTGACTGCACCGTGCGCTGTGAGGCAAGCGAATTATCAAACCGTTTTTTGACTGCAGTGAAAACGTTTAGATCACACAAGTCCAAAACAATCCTACGCAGCCACCTCTGCAGACTAATTCTACAAATAGTATAATACTAATAATATTAGTGTAGCCTAATCTGTATCTTCAACTGTGCAGAAATATAATTTATATGTCAACGTTATGAATGAAGCTTCAAAATATTCGGTATATATATATATATATATATATATATATATATATATATATATATATATATATATATATATATATATATATATATATATATATATATACTAATATAAGATAATCACAAGATACAACATGGAAGCTGTTTCCCCCTGTTACCGTCTTTGCTTTCTAAACTAACCGTAATGCTGCTGTTAAAATATGAAAGCAGTATTGATCTACTCATCTAACTCTCCGCCAGAATGTACTAAAACATATTTCCCATAATGTCTTAATGTATCCTTAATGCTTAAAGATCAGAATACATACTAACACCATTGATATGTTGTGGGAAGTATGTTGACATTACACTTGTGTAGCCACTGACCTCATTAGCACGGCTCATTATTGCAGGATATTTGACAGTTCACTGCTTTTTAAAAAACTTCATGAAGATTTAAAAGTTTTTTTCAAAGCTTTCGCCAAATTAGTTTTTTTTTAACAAGTAACCATAGGAACATCTGTAGTGGGCATCCTTGGGCTTAGTAAATCATGTTAAAATTATAGAAACTAAGAGTTGTCACTCTGTTTGCACACAAATGTGCAACCTTTATCTATGTACAAAGTTCCTTACTCATGCAACTAAGCTCATATACATATCATTACTTACATATTCATCTAACCCATGTAATTTTCAGATACTGCTTCTCTTATTTGGTTGCCGTTAGTTCCCCTGCCATCTCCTTGTAACTCACTCTACCCTCGATATTCTGTCTCTTCTCCTTCTCGTCAGTGTCCTCAAGAAATGCTCGCTCAGAGCGTCTTGGCAGAAATCCCAGGTCAGGTGACAAGCTTCTTCAACACCATGAGTTTGAAGCCACCTCACAGCGACACACCTCTCCCTGACCCCTCGGCATCAGCACCCCCCCAGTGATGTGTCCTTAGTATACCACATGAGCATGCACCATCAAGACTGGAAGTCATGGTATGATTTGTAAATACTGGAATGCACCAATAGTATAAAGCCATAATAAACAGATATTGTCAAACATTTGCTAACATTTGTTAACATGTACTCAACCTAGATATTTATTTAATGTGACGGTAACATATGATGTTTTTGTGACTCAAGTGCCAGCATTGTTAAGACTTAAAGTCATTTCTTTAGTTTGTGTATAAATTGAGGCAGCTAATACCAGTCATCTCATTAGTCTGTCCGAATGTCCACATGAAAGGGCTGGAGTACTTAATGTGTTCTATGTTTCTGCTACTATTACCTCCAGCATCTCCATATCACAAGGACCGCTTGTTAGTTGGTCACACTTTCATGCTTCCCTAGGGAATAAAGCAAACATTTCCTTGGACCTTGGACAAAGCCATGCTATCATTAACATTCAGTAATGTTTACATAATGGATCCTTAATAAAGGATCAATACGTTTGCCTAAACAAACACCTTTTGTAGATTTTACACTACAAAAATGTGTCCTTGCTGCTGTTTTGTACTTCAGTCAGTTTCTTTTTTTAAATCCAGTTCCATATTTGACATACTATTCGGTGTTTAACAAGGAGAAGTGATTATAATTGTCATCAGAATGCTTCGTTTAGTAAAATGCATGTTCACTTGAATGTACACTAGAAGTTCACTCTGTCCTAAGAGGAGATAGTAATACTTCTCACTGACTGTTATGAGAATTGCTTAATACATTTCACTAATATATACAGTATGTATATTTAATATTCACCAATATTTGATATGCCTTATGTATTTTACTTGTCTTTGTCATGGACTTTGATTTTATTGATATTTTATGTGAATATGATTTGCTATGAAAAAAATCTAATAGAATCTACATGACTCAGTATCAATATTAAAAATTATATGCAATCAATATTTTTAAGTAAAATTCGACAATTTGTACGATTTCTTTTATGTTTGCTACTGCCTTAATGTCATGACATTAAATAAATACTTAAGTATTTTCACCAAGTAGTTGTGTGTGTGTGTGTGTGTGTGTGTGTGTGTGTGTGAGTGTGTGTGTGTGTGTGTGTGTGTGTGTGTGTGTGTGTGTGTGTGTGTGTGTGTGTGTGAGAGTGAGTGTGAGTGTGTGTGTGTGTGTGAGTGAGTGAGAGAGAGACCATGACTATTTGAGTTGTTGTTGTGTCTTTCTTGGTGGGCGTAATTTTGTCGTGTTTGAAGGCGGAGCTCTGAGAGGAGAGCCAGATGATCTAACGTTAATCGTAATCGTGACATTTTTACTTTGGAAAGGGCGAGACCTCTCTACCAAAGTTTCACTTTAACGTTAATTCCGAGCCATCACCTAACCTTTTTATTTTGAGTCCTGTAACGCATCTCTTCAACGGTACGTGTGGATTAAAATCAGTATCTGACGTTAACGTACTTGTGGGCGGAAGTGGTTGTGAAGGCGTTAAGGTAGTTGCCAATTTACTAATGTAGCATTTAACGCTACTAGCCTAGTTAGCTTGCTAACATTAGCTGCTGTCTATTCAGTTTTTATCCTCCCCACCGGCTAACGTTAGACTTCTTTAGTGTTTAAGTTATTGTCACATTTTCCACGAAACACAGTTTACGTTAGAGTTTCATCAGAACATGTCTGAATGAGGCACCATGTTGATGTGTAATTGTTTGAAGCTAGCTAAACTATACATCTGATGTTTGTGGCGTAACGTTGACTTAATGTCACTGTTGCCTGCTCGTGAAGATACTTTAAGATGAAAATCCTCATAACAAAATCTTATTAATATAATTGATCTTTTCGTAGTAACGTCAGTGCACGTGTACACACATTTGTATTCGCAGAAATAACCTACTGTATGTCCAACTGTTGACTAGCATATTCAGAATTCATCCTATATTAAGTTTGTGCATGAGCAAGCATAACTAATGCATTATACTATGCTATGTCCACACAGTTAAGTCACTTATATTCATGTGTTGCTTCTCCAGCTCATTACCAGGCAGACATGGCTACCCAGTGTGTAACCAAGGTGGAGCTGACTGTGGTCTGTGAGAATCTTCTGGACAAAGACATTGGCTCCAAGTCCGACCCTCTGTGTGTCCTGTTAATGAGCAGCTCTGATTCCCAGTGGTATGAGGTCAGTAGGATGGCTGAATCTGGATTCATTTGATATCAGAGAGCTTACAGATTTATGGTTGATATTAGTAAATCTGCTAACATCGGGTTGGTTTAAGGTTGTCTGAATGTCAAACACGTATTAGTCAGTATTCCAAAATGAATTCCTAAGAATCATCCCTTGCTCTGAAAAAACATTAATGTGGAATATTTGAAGTACTGCATTATACCTAGGTGTGGCAGTTATGTCAGTTGCACTTGCAAGAGAACATCTCAAACCCCCAAATGGAAAATGCAGTGTTATGTAAAGCAGCAGTCACACCATGTGCATTTCCTGTTTCATCAGTGCATATGTGCCAACACATGCTACTTTGTATACCTGTTGTTCTGCATGACGTCTGCATCTCTTGACATGTGTGTCTTGACATCTAACAATCCGATCTTTCCTAACAGGTGGGACGCACGGAAAAAGTCCAGAATTGCCTCTGCCCAAAGTTTGCAAAAAAGTTTGTCATCGACTACTACTTTGAAATAGTGCAGAAACTGAAGTTTGGGATTTATGACATCGACAACAAAACAATTGACCTGAGTGACGATGACTTCCTGGGACAACTGGAGTGCACCTTGGGCCAGGTAAGGCTTTTTGCGCTTCTTCTGGAGGGCACGACTCAGTGTTCACAATACATGTTTGTACAAGTTCATCCTTTAGCTTCCAAAGTTGATAAATACATCCACTTGCGAGTGGTTGGCTTTATGGTGTGTTGGAAGGTTTCAATTCCTCACTTTTAGCTTCACTGAACAAAGTTTTTACATTTGTGATTCACAGTCACCCAACTTAGTCTCACAGTCAGGTGCAGCAGTGGTAGGACACAGCGAGATAACACAACAATTAGGACCATGTTACAGATGAAGAATTGCCATCCCCGATAAGTAGTTGCTGTGTAGGCTCTCTGTGTAATCTGACCCAAGATGTTCAAGCCGTGTGTTTGTTTTGGATATTATTTGCTCCGTGGTCTGGAGGCTGCTGGGTTGTTGTGAGCTTATTCACTGTGTTGCTTTTGTTGCAGCTGCTTCTTCTTCGTTAACCGCTTGCTCTTTGCTTATTTTCAGGTTGTGTCCAGTAAAAAACTGATCAGACCACTTGTCTTGAAGAACAAGACCCCTGCAGGAAAAGGGACCATCACAGTGAGTGCTCGAGCTAGAGAGAGAATTGTTCGGGTTTTCCCTCTGTTATTTATTTCTCCTCTCTTCTGCTGTAGATCACTGCAGAAGAAATAAAAGATAACAGGGTTGCGAGTTTTGAAGTTGAAGCAAGGAAACTGGATAACAAGGTATGGGTGATTCCTGCTGAAATATTAAATGCTGTCTTTCATTGTTAGATATTCAGGTGCATTTTTCCAATTGGTGCGTTTCATTACTGTGTTAATTTCCAGGATTTCTTTGGGAAGTCCGACCCTTATCTGGAATTCTACAAGCAGACAGCAACAGGATGGCAGCTGGCTCACAGGACCGAGGTAAATACTCTTATATACAATTCTTATACAAGTATTGTAAAATTAACCTTTCATTTCTCTCCTGTCATGACTAAATGGGCCCTTTTCCCAGAAGAATATATTCAAAATATTGGGAGATGAACAGTTTGTTTTAAATGTTTTACTTGTTACCTCCATTTGTTTAGTTTTTGTGCATTAATATCTGTGTGAAAGGAGGAGCAACTGATGAGCTAGCTGTGTTACACTCGCAACCTTTGCAATAACATGCATGTTTGGCCAAAATCTGTCTAACTGAAATAAATGTTGAAATAAGTGCCCCCCCCACACACCAGTAGATTCTGTAAGCCTCTTCCTGTGCTCTCACTAAGCCGCTGCACTGAGACAAACTCATTTTTTACAAGCAAATTTGACGTCTGATGTTGTTATTTCGTACCATGGAGCAGACAAATCACATTTATGTGTGTGATTGAATCGAATCGATTCTTTTTAAACCATATTTGCAAAAAGCTGAAACATCGGTGTTCTCTCCGGTCAAACTAACTCAGCCTGCTACACAGCACAAGAGCCACACACTCTGAACAACAACCTGAATGAGCTTTCCTGCTAAAGTCTCCTCCTCATCTAACCAACAAACATCAACACGTTCTTCCTGTCCTGTATAACTTTCATTAATTCTGTCCTCAGGTGGTGAACAACAATTTGAATCCAACATGGAAACCCTTTCGGATCACACTGCAGTCTCTCTGTGGAGGAGACCTGGAGAAACCTATAAAAGTACACGAACCTTCCCTACTTGCACATCTGGAATATGTTGTTTTATAAACTGCCACTTGCAATTGCGTTGATGATTTTGATGGATTGAAGTGGCAATATGTATTTCCATGGTCATGACATAATACAACCTTTTTTGAAGGTATACATAGTTTTCACAGCAAATGTATGTTTGCTCTCTCTGATATCTCCATACCTGATTGTAGTGTATTTAGTACTTGATGATGTATATTTTTTTAACTTCTGAAGCGAACATGTCAGGAAGGAAGCTGTTTTCAACCGTACTGTACAAGTGAGTTACCCAGTGTGTTACTTTTTTCATCTTACCATCACTTAATGGGTGAAGTATGTGACTGGAGTAGATGGGGGGGGGGGGATCACAACGCCGCCTGAGATCTCCGGCCCTCCTACTTCATCAACCTTGATCCTGTCATAGAACACGTTTTGTCTGAAACTACACATTCTTCTCTTAGTCATTTTACTGTCCGCTTACACTCGTGTAGAACAACAAGTTATGTTTTGAATCTCACTTTTGCATGTTTTTGTTTCTTCTGTTTTCTACATCTCCAGTTTTTTTAAGTAAAGGGTCAGTTCATGCAAATTACAAAAAAACAAACACTTTTCAGACTGCTGTGCAGATAGTTTAGTTTTTTTGGTTCAGAATTTTAGGATCTGCCTCCAGCCCAATACAACAGGTGAATGGATTTCTTAAGTGCCCCAGTTACTTTACTTACTTTGGGTAATGCATAGAGCTGGCTGTGAACACTGCATTATTTTTTTTTCTAGTTTTGGTGAACAGACCCTTTTTAGTTGTGTCATTTCTTCTCTGTGTGAAAGATTTAACTTTTCTAAATTAAATTAGATTTAATTTTCACTGTGTTTTTACCTCTTTCCAGGTTGAGTGTTATGACTACGACAACGATGGCTCACATGATCTTATTGGAACCTTTGAGACGACAATGACACGCTTCCAACAAGCTTCACGGACGTCTCCGGTGTGTGTGTGTGTGTGTGTGTGTGTGTGTTTACATTGTTTGTATGTAACACCCAACATTTAATTTTATTCACCAAATCGTGCATAATAACGTAAATAATTTGGACGTACTAACAAATGCAAAGGCGACAACAGATGTTATTGTTTTACAAAACATAAAAGTAACGGGATAGTATGTGAAAAGAAAAAGTAATACAAAGGATGAAGAGGAGAGAGGAAGGTTCTGGTTTCTTCACTCCTATTTGAGGACTTCAGCCTGGGCTTTGGGAAACAGTGATCGACATTTTTCACCATTTGACATTTTATAGACCCAACATCTAACCGATTAATAAAAAATAAAAAAATCGACAGATTAATTGAGAATGAAAATAGTCATTAGTTGCAGCCCTGGTTCCAAGCTCTCTTGCTTTTGTGTTTTGTCCTCAGGCAGAGTTTGATTGTGTCAACAGTAAAAAGAAACAGAAGAAGAAAGGATACAAGAACTCTGGTGTCGTGAGCGTGAAGCTATGCCAGGTATAGTACTTGTTTTTGTATGTTGGATGTGATCGTGTGTGTAATTAATCGGTGGAGTTAAGTAGCAGTTTGGATTTGAGATCCAACACTCTTCTATAAAACAGATGTTTAATCTTCCAGGTGGTGAAGGAGTACACCTTCCTGGATTATATTATGGGAGGCTGTCAAATCAACTTCACTGTAAGTTTGGGCTTCTCTATTGTCGCCACTTTTTATTCATTTGTATCCCTCGGTCACTAATGAGTCCTGCACGTCCGGATGTTTTGGCAGGTGGCTATTGACTTCACAGGCTCCAACGGAGATCCCAAGTCTCCTCAGTCTCTGCATTACATTAGTCCTCAGGGCGTTAACGAGTACCTGTCTGCCATCTGGTCTGTGGGCAATGTCATCCAGGACTATGACAGGTATGTATGACACATAATACTTTATATACTGTACAGTGTTATCGTTTGTGCCAATTCCAAATGCTTGAATAAATACCCCACCACCAAAGTTCCCTGTTAGTTGTATACAAATCTTTTCCTAACTTGGAAGTGTCTGATGACAGAACTGTAATGGGCGAAGTATCTACTTATTGGCAACATAGACTGTATTTCTCTGTGTTTCTCTTTGTTCCTCCCGTGTAGTGACAAGATGTTTCCTGCCTTTGGCTTTGGAGCCCAAATCCCTCCCACATGGCAGGTAAGACTAAACTACACATGCATGAAGACAAATGACAAGATAAATGGTTGGTTGGCATAGGAAGTGATATCTGATAGTGTTGTGTTTTACTTAACAGGTTTCCCATGAGTTCCCTCTCAATTTCAACCCAGCAAATCCATTTTGTGCAGGTGTGTTTACAAATCACTGCACTGCATGTTGATGTGGACAGATTGTCTTGCATGTTAAAACGGATATTATTTAGTCAACATATGCAGCTTAATAGACAGTCGTTTGCAAGTGTGTTGATACCAGTGTGATGTCTGTGTGTAGGCGTTGAGGGTGTGGTGGAGGCCTACAGGGTGTGTCTGCCTCAGGTCAAACTCTACGGTCCAACCAACTTCTGCCCGATCATCAACCATGTCGCCTGCTTTGCTAAGCAAGCCCTCCAGCAGACCACTGCATCAGTGAGTATTTGTTTGGCCATCCTCAGTAATATGACTGTAGACTCACAGTCCCTGCATGCACAGAGGCCTTCCATATTTAACATGAATTAATAACAAAGGACAGTTTTCACTCCTTCCTGTAATCAGTATGTCTTTTGTTTGAAACAGATTTGTGTAAAGAATTCTATTCAGTAGTAATTTGTACCCCTGCACTGCCACTACCTGTTGCACAAGTTGTTTACATTTCTAGTAAACATTTGGTTGTGCCACATTGAGAAGGATAAAAAAGAAAGCCTCTCTTTACTCATTTCCTAATTATTAATGCATAATTTTCACAATGGAATGGGATGAATGGATAAAAGCTTGAACCAGAGCAATGGTGTGTTTGCCCAGGAGAGGCACTACCTTGAGTTGTATGCTTGACAATAGCTGGATATATCTGGAACTCTGTGAACACCTTGGTTACATGTATAATTACCTTCTTAAGTAATGGCTGTGTTGAATACAATAATCATACTAGTCAGTTTAAAATATTCTCTCTGGATGTGTGACTCGACTTCTTGCGTTCCATGCGTCACATTGTAGCTGAATAACGCCCACTGACGGCAGCAATTTATAAATGAAGCTTAAATGAATTAGAGGAGAAAAATTAACAAATACATTTGGATTTAATTTGAAATCTAAAACACTGATCATGTCAGATTACAATGCAAGAAGCATTTGAGTCTTTATAAAAACTTGCATACAGTTCTGCCATTTAATATTTGACCTACGACCTCTGTTGTTGTTTTCCCGAAGCAATACTATGTTCTGCTGATCATCACCGACGGAGTGATCACAGACATGGATGACACCCGCAGCGCCATCGTCAACGCCTCTCGCCTGCCCATGTCCATCATCATTATTGGAGTGGGGGGGGCAGACTTCAGTGCAATGGAGTTCCTTGACGGAGACGATGGACGTCTGCGCTCTCAGACTGGCGAGACTGCCATGCGAGACATTGTCCAGTTTGTCCCTTACAGGCAGTTCCAAAAGGTAAGTGACAGTGAAAACATTAGACGTCTCTTGTGTTACTAAATGCTACATATAAGATATATGAATGGTGTTTGCTGTGATTTCTGCAGATTTAATTTCAATAAGCCATTTCTTTTAAATCAACGCATGCCTTTCAAACCTTTTTCAAAGCATTTCACTGCGTCACTTTTAGTTTAACAGGTTTCAAAATGACAAATCCAAACATAGTACAGTAGTGTCCCCGTCCAATGCCAGTTTACATGCCCGCACCCAAAGATTCCCAGCCCGTCCACCTAGATCTCACTTAGCTTCTTTTGTGTGCCTTGTGTATTTATCTCTTTTCAGGCACCCAGCCAGGCTCTTGCCCAAAGCGTATTGGCCGAGTTACCTCAGCAAGTGGTCTCCTTCTTCAGTGTATTCAAACTGAAGCCTCCCCACGATCCCAATCCTTCATAGGGGTACCTCAAATATTTCATAAAACCCACCACCGCCCTAGCCTCACTGCATGAATCATCCACATGTAGTCATTGCCGTCATCATTTTCATTTTTATACTTTGCTGTGTTCCTTCCTTTTCCAACTCTTGTTTTGCTAAAGATCCATCATCAGTGCTAAGTGAGAGAGACAGAGAGTAAAATATATTCTGTTGTACTTTCTGTCTGAGGATCTTAAGCACTGGTGACCGATCTCACAAACGTATTCTTGTGAACATTAAAGGGAAAACTCACTAAAAACAAATCAGTGAGTGATGCCATTTTCAGTTTGTTTCTAATTGCTATCTAGCCAAGATATGTGCAGCATAGCTACGAGAACAGCAGGATATTTTCAACATAAGCAGTAATTCCTGGTTCTGGTGTATTCCCGGATTTGAGACCCATCACACAATCAAAATCTGTAGTACATCGTAGTCAATCGTGACCGCATGAATCTTCAGCTTATTTCCAAGGTGAATCAGTTTGAAGGCTGAAAAAAGTAAGAGGAAATGACAAAACAATATTGTTGACGTAATTGCCATTTCTGTTCAGTCAAGGAACTTAAAGCAACTTAAGTAAGTGCAAGGAACGTACGTACGAAATGCAAAAGGGTGGAGCTTTCCTTTTTAAACTGTCTTCATCTGCATGACTTCCTACTTCTCATTCATGCTTCCTTCATTTAGTTTGATCAGCGGTGATAATTATAACATGATCATTCATTACAATTTCTCTTCACCGTTCACTGTACTTTTTTAACTCTTGCTTTTGCACTTCAGGCTCCTCGAGAAGCACTGGCAAAGAGTGTGTTGGCAGAAGTACCAGGTCAGATGGTGGACTTCTTCAATACCATGAAGCTGATTCCCCCCAAATCTAGTCCTGCACCAACGCCTGCAGGGACCATTTAATCAGAAGAAACCAGACGTCATCTCCTGCAGATATAAAGCAGACCCTCATCACGCAATTAGGAAAAATGTTCTCTCTACTTTTCCTAACTCAACTCTTTTTTTCACCACTGTAACAAAATATCAGAATGCAGCTTTTCATAGACAACCACACACAATACATTGAACATAAGTACTATTGACCGACCTGTATTTTTAAGTGTCAAAATAGACCTAGCTTTTGTTAGATATTAACATCCATATGTTAATTTTAGCTGTTCAGTGCAAGTTCAACATAGAAAACAAACATAATCATTCCATCATAAAGTAAGTTGATGAGCAGGGAATTGCATTTTCAAGAATATTTTTTTGAAACGGCACAAAGATATAAGCATTAAGTTTTTATTACTCACTGAAACCAGATATAGTCTGAAAAACATAACATTAACATTACACTTGGTGTAAACTAGCCTGCTACAGATTTGTTTACGCATCATGAGTGTGCAGTTTATTTTTGTGCCTGTTTGTTGGCTCCAGCATCAGGTTATAACGGTTAAGTAAAAGGCTTTTAACCATGGCATCAGATGCATGGGAAACGGGTGTGACAGTGAAGTATATTACATGGGTTAGACACATAGTTATCATATATGTTGTTTATGTCCTCCGCAAAATACCTGCAGCACTACTAGTAGCATAAACATGTACATATTGTGTCATATAGTAGCTTTTTTGGCATAGAATATATTTTCATTAATGTTTTTGACGCACATGCTTCCTTATGCACTTACCTATAGTGACGTTTTACTCAAAGAAATGCCAAACTCTGTGTAGGTTATAAACCTGTGTAAACCCAGAGCTATTTATACCTTAAAGTATGAATCGGAAATATTGTGATAATTAGAAAAATAGACTCATTGTAGATTTGGTTGTCGTGTGCCAGTCTCATATTGGTGTACGTTTACTGTGGTCTACCATTATGCCATTTACCTTTTTGGGAGCTTTGCCGTCCACCTTTAGATTTAGCAAAGACACCGGGCAGTTCCCTGGACAAGGACCAACAAGTCCTAAACTCAGGAATTTGTTTTCCAACAATATGGCCATTGACTTGATTTAGTCTAAGTTTCTTCAATTATCAGTATTAAACATGCTATCTATGTAGAAACTAGATACTGTATTTCTTATTGAAATCCATGCATGTAGTGTTTTTCTGTTGCGATTTAATTGTTTTTATTTGGTTGTACAATGAAAGCTATAAACATGTGTCTATCAGCTTTAGTGCTCTAATACAAATGGGTAATGTGCCTTAGTGTTAACATACAGAAAGTGTACCAAGTCTGGTAATAAAGCACCTCTTATTCAAAACAAGTTGAACTTGAAATTTATTTAACACCTTTTTGCAATTTTACATCCCTTTGTATGCATCATGTCAGTGTCTACTCACCTGTAATTACCAAAAGTTTACTGAAATTCTGTAACACTGCAGTGGCCTTATGGGTACAACTTCAGGTAGATTGAGATTGTGGAAGTTACTTTAGTGAACAGATGTGTGCAGTGAGCTTTTTGTATTTGGCAGGGTAAGTTCAGGATTTTGCTGCCCCCTGCTGGAGAGTTAAATGTCACCAAATCAATACTGAATGAGGTGATGTATTGATACAATGATGAAACTAATGTCAACATGACCTTAATGCATTTGTACCATTTCACCATTATATCCACCTTACTCAGAATACTTTTCTTCCGTGTAAATATTTATAGAAGCAAATATTGTCACATTGATACCAAGGTGTTCTTTTGCCACAATCGTCCAGCCCTCCAATACAAAACACAGCCAATGACCACAATCAAACACTTTATTGTGTAAAAGAGTGCAAAGCTTGTTCGCTGATGTTGACAATATTCAGAAGTGAAGGTGGTTGTTGAGACATCAGTACTTTAAGACTATGCATCTCAACCTAATGACCCGCGTACTCAGGCACTTTTAAGTTCTTGTATAAAAAAATAGGCTATTCTCTACATGGAGTCGTCAATAATAAGATTGCATTTTTCATCCTAATAAAGTAAGATGTTTAATGTGTATTTTCTGTCTAAATCCAGTGTGCAGCTTATCGGAATAGATTAGCTGATGTTTATGTTTTCTAAATACTTAAGAGTCACTCTACTTGCATCAACTCATGCGTAGATGAATGCACCTCAGCGCTACAAACCCACTATGAACCACATCACTTCTGGTGTCTAGCAAGACAAACATTCTATGCTTTTTGTGTGAAAGTCTTACACTTACTACTACCGTGGCAAAAGTAGCCAGTGATACTTATTTTTCAGGGGTGTGAAATGACTGGAGGTAGAACCAGGTCCTGGTTTTGGTCACATGCGGTGGATGTTCTTGTGATCCATGAACTGCTTGAGGTTGTGCAGGTTGTCCCACCACTTGAAGAGGAAGGTCTCTGCGATGAGGCTGAACCAGGGTGTGATATCCAGTTCTTTGCGCTTGGCCTTCTCTAACATCTCCTGAAGCTCCTCCTTGCTCACATAGCAGTGGCTTTTAATCTCATTGGGGTCTGGACTTAAGTCCACGTCCTTCGGAGAGACAGAAAAAGGATGTTATTGTCTGTCTATAATGTAAGGCTGATACACAGTCAAATACAATCCAAATGCACACAGGGATAGGAGTCAGGCATCATCAAGGAATAACTGTTTCATCAAAGCTTGATTGTACTATTAAGGGAGAACTAGATTTGCCTACACTAACCAGTCAAGTTGCAGTTTGAATCCATGTCCGTCCAAAATGTCATCACTTAACAATTTTATCCAATTAGACTTTTGTGTGAAATTGTCACAATTACCTCCTCCAAGGAAGTTATGTCTTTGGCTAGGTTTCTCACTCAGCAGGATTACAGAAAAACTACAGGACAATTTTCATGAGACTTGGTAGAAGGGTGTAGCATGGGCCGGAGCAGAAACCATTACATTTTGGAGCGGGTACGGATCACGGGGCAGATACACCAATTATGTCTCAATTCTCTTAACATTGGGAGATAGGGCATTTGTGTGGCATTCATGGGGCACCCTAATAATTCGTAATAATTAGTTTACGACTGCTAAAATTCACTCAGGTTGGAACAACCATTCGGAAACGCTCTGAGCAAATAAAAACCACATAAGGAGGCACAAACGGGGCCAGAAGTAGTGCTACCTTCTGCATGAAGAGGATGTAATCAATCTCATGTTCTCCCCACACACCGTCGGACTGGGCCTTGTAGTGGATCCTTGTCAGGTACGCCATTTCATCTGGTGTCACCTTTAGGAGCAACAGGAAGGCAGAGGACATCAGATACAAGAAAATAATCCTTGTCCATTAAATGTCAGGAGTTAAACACACACACACACACACACACACACACACACAAACACGCACCTGTTCCATGGGGATACCCAGTTCAGCTTTGAGTCTCCTCTGAGCAGCTTTCCTCACTCCTATTGCTTCCTTCTCCTCCAGCTCACTCTCCATGTGTAAAGGATGACTGCAGCATGTGTTTGTGTAACAGCCTGTTTGCACACACACAGAAAGGGGATGATTTAACATTAATCATTAGTTCTCGTTGTGCTACATGTGACGCTTTGTGTATCCCAGTGGATCGCAGGAGTATTTTTGGATAATAGTTAAACTGAGGGATTTAAGGATTTGTCACTGACCTGGGAAAGTGATTTTGGCGTCAGACCTCTGTTGTAAGAGCAGCTTCTCTTCACTATTGAAAATGAACACGCTAAAAGCTCTGTGTAATAAACCTGGTAAAACAAACAATTTACTATAAGTACAAATCTTAAACAAAATAAGATATGTACTAGAAGCAAGACAGGTGTGTGCAGTTAGACAGACGGGTACCTTTGTCAATGTTTGCGTTAAGGTGGCAGTTTTTCTTGGTGTCGGCTCCCACCTTGCAGTCGTTCTCGTCAATGAGGATGCACATCTCGGACAGCAGCTGCACCTGCTTCTCGTCCAGGTGATCCGTGGTGATCTCGGGCATTCTGATCGTGGACTGTGGGTGTCTCACCTCACTGCAGTGCAGAAGAGGAGCAGTATGCAGACAGCATTTAATAATTGAGTGCATATTCACATTAAAACAGGAGTTGTGCACTTTTACTATGACATTCTGAACACAGTAGGTAGTATCTGACCAAACAATCCTATTGTTGCTCACTAGCTTTCTTTCTGGATGGAGTGGAGAGCAAACTCCACCTTCTCAGGTACATTTGCAAGCTCTAGGAAAAGCTAGTACCCTGAGTTTTTTTCAAGTTCAGGAATGAACTTTGACACTCAAGTAGGAAGTACATACTAAGGGTCCATCCCAAGTCTCTTAAATGACATCCACATTTCCCTCACTTGTGTCTTTTCCAACCATGCAAGGAGAGAGGAAATGTAGTTTTAGAGAAATGAGACATCCTTCCCTCTGAAGCGTCTCATGAATTGATGTTCAATTCTGATGTTGGCGATCACAGCTGTAGATACTTTTGACAGAGTTTGTGACTGCACACATGTGCACTCTGATAATATTAATAAAAGGCAGTTATCACTGGCAGAGCAGCAGCAGCAGCAGCAGCCTTGCATCTGTTTAACTAACACCTGCACATGAATAACAACCTGCATTTTGTCTTTATACAGATTACTGTGTCCTGCTGGTGACTTTTGAACACTGGACATTTTTTTATTAGGCTTAATCTTGGGAAAATACGTAATTCATATCAAACCAGACGCTCTGGAATGATCAGCCACACATGACTGAATGGAGATGACGATAAATAAAAATGTTCAACTAGATGGTAAATCAGAAAACAAACAATATGAAAGAGCGTGGCACTTGACTGTTATCTGACTTTACTGCAGGATGAAACTCCAGAGATGTGGAAATGTCATCAGATCAGTCTGACCAGGTGCAACGTCCAATCAATAACTGATATCCAGTAAGGGGGCATGTCGGAGGGGGAAATAATTCCCTGGAAGCTGCTCCCGTGAGTCCTCGCTCCTCAGAGCTTTGGGAGGTGTTTAAGCTGTTGCACCAGAACGACTTCCGGTTCAAGAGAGGATCGAGGAAATATCAATTAAGAGCCTTGGGATGTACTCCGACACATTCTTGTGCCTCCCCTGAACATATTTCCTAACGTTTTAAATAAGATCTGCAACTATTTCAATTGTTGAATAATCTGTTATCAGTACATTGCAATGGACATGACTAACAATCTAAAACAAACGACCTTATAAAGTTCCCAATGCACAAGAGGAGTTCTTCTAATAGCTGGTTTTGTCCAAAACCGAAAGATAAGATTGGACAATAATATAAATACAAAAAGGAGCCATTGGTACCATTTGTGACGCTTTGCTTAAGAAGGACATAGACAATTAACTATAGACATTCTTTAAAACTACTGCTACAGTAATTAGAATAGTTTCACCGCTATTAAAAAAGAAAAAGAAAAAAGTATTACAGTTGATGCCTTTATTTTACGACTTTCAGTTTAATGTTATAAAATGTGCATGTTGAAATAATATTGCAGTAAATGCAGCTGGCTTTAGTTGCTGTATGCCCAATTGAAGAGAATATACTCAGAAGTTGAGTTGCTATTTCTAAAGTGTGTACTTCAACCAATGACACATGAAGTGCAACACTTGTTAAAGTAGGATGTGGCATGAGAGAACGACACTTATCTGGACTATTGAGACAGGCTTCAGTAGAGCTCAGCTATCATTAGCACAGACACCATTTCTCAGCTTAATCTCTGCCATTGCTTTCTTTAAACTCAAATCATGACATCAGCAATTTTCGAAATATTAATTAAATAGCACTAGCTTACCTTGCTATAGCTCTGAAGCAGATAGTGAAAGGTTTGAAGATAGATCTGTGCCGCGGTGCAACAACTCTGTAAACGCCAGATACGTTTGATTTCTGCACAGCGGCTCCTTCGCAGGACACCATCCGTAGCACCGCCCACACACCCCGCACCATCGCCTGACCAAAACAGAAAACCAATCACAAGGTCTGAAAGTGAGGGCGTTGGTAAAAACCGGAGAGGAGTTAACTCAGTCAGGATCGGAAGATACGCTGCTGATAATACCTGGGGACCGAAGTCAGGCCAAGGATGACCATCAATGGAGTTTTCGAAAGTTTTATACATAGACTGAATGCTTATGCTACATTAAACCCACATATGCTTTACGGTACAGTTAAGGAATGTAACTATTCTAACTATTTTTATTTTATTGATACATCACTTATTGTTTAGATTAATAAACTGATCTATAAAACGCAGAACACTGAGTCATTTAAATATTGCTTGTTCTGTTTTACCAACAATTCTGTTTCAAAAGCTGGAACTACTATGTGTGATATTTTTGTTGTTTTGTTAGTCAAATGTATCATGTTTTGTAAATAATTGATACATTAACTTATTGTTGAAGCACTAGATGCATTTCTAACCAAGCGATCTATCTTGTTGTTCTGTTTTTTAATGTGTTACATTACTTTGAAAGCAAGCAGCCATTGGTTTTCATCAGTTTCACTATTAAGAGGCAATATTCTGTGATGTAGAAAGTATCCGTATCTACATATGTCCAAAGTAAAAGTACTCAATGTAGTAGAATGGCCACTGTGAGACTTGGTGTGCTTTGGTATATTATAGCATTATATTATGAGCTCTGAATACATGAAAGCATACTGCACAGTGGAAAATGGTAGGATCTTATTTTTCCGTATCAGTAAATTCCACTTCGTGTCTTCCTCCAAACACTGATCAACACGCCATCAGACCACTGCACAGCACAGCCCGCACCATCCAGGCCTCTGACAACTGAAAATAAGTATGCATTGTCTGCTACATACACAGCCTACAGAGAAACCGATACAACGCTAAATTACTTACGAAAAAATTGTCCTATTTCAAGTAGATAAACCTCGTATTTTGCGTTTGTGGCGACGATATTTTAGAGCTCAATACTGTGGTCGAACCACCTAGCTTTCACTCCCTGCTTCTGAGGTCACAGGTTTTCATTGGATGCTTTAGCATCGGCGTGACAGGCTATTGGCTAACAAAGTGCAAACACAAATCACATGATACGGAAGTCGGTGCACCAATAAAATACGTGATGTGTCAAAATTTGGATAAATAATCTGATACTTGGCTAACTGTAACGTGTCATTACTGTCCACTGTCAATGTTGTCGAAAATATGTTGAACATTACAAAATTGACAGGTTTACACAATTTCATATCGAGCTAGGAAGGCTATAGTCAATGGTTTAGCGGCTTTGTGATGTATAAACGTTAGCTAGATGCCGCAATGTAAATGATATGTGGAAGCTAACCTGCGCTAGCGTGTAGCTAGTTTTGTTTCTTGACCTCCGTATTTAGTATGAGTCAGTAACAGCGGTAAGTGTATTTGTTGTTTCGTTATATGTCAGAATTATGAAACCAACGTTGAATATTCATTTTGCAAGCATTACAGTAATTGTTCCTGTTAATTTACTGTGGGCAGTTATTGGGCATCATGTTAAATACATGCAATTTGCAGTATTCTGCTTGTAAATGTATACCACCAGGCTAGCTAAATTCTGTTATGCATTGGCTGTTGACTGTAATGTTAAATATGGCGCTAAACCATCATAACAATAGCACGAACCTGCAGTTCCAACATGTGTCGTCCTCTTAGCATGTAAGGACCTTGACGCCGAACTTTCATTAAGATACTGTTAAATAATAATAATAATAATAATAATAATAATAATAATAATAATAATAATAATAAATAATTGTCACAAAACCTGTTGGCAAATGCAGGTTTATAAGAAGATGACTTTAGGTCTGTCAGGCCTTGTGTGCTAAATTCGCATGTCTTAAAATGTACTATGGAATGCTAATTTGTTTGATATGATGTTAAATTGAACGTTTTTTAACCTGTTATTCCTATTGCCGCCTTACAACAGTGTGTGGTAGTCAGTAAAGTGAATTACCTCGAAAATAGGTTTTATTTTGAAAGTGCTTGGTTAGTGGTTGGTTTTAAAAATAAAATGTCTAAAAGCAAGGCTACCCTTCACCTTGAGCCGTTCCTTCAATAGGTGTGAACCTGAACTTCACTTCCTTTTTACTTGCAGACAGGTGGTGATAACAGACCAACCTAATCCACACACCAGCCAAGTAGTGAGCCTGGCCTTTATTTACCTGCTGTTCAGGTAAGAGGTGGGCAGGGGGCAGGGCCACCCACGTGGTAGGAGGGATGCCTGTGGAGGGCGGAAGCAGCAGCGGCTCTGCTTCGGCTGCCCGTCACCCAAAGCAGAAGCGTAAGGCTCATAGTCTGTCTATCCGGCGCACCAACAGCACAGAGGAGAGGCCAGCAGGCATCCAAAGAGGAGACATGCTGGAGAGCCAGGTAAGGGAGTTGCACACACATCCATGCTTTTTCTCTTTCTCTTTCTCACACTCACACACAAGCACTCTCTGACAGCTGCTGCAGACAAGCATTTTGGCAAACATACAGCTTATAAAACATGTGATAACATATCTTGTGGGCAGGCCCCACATAGTTCCTATTGGGTCTGTTAAAAAAACACATACCAGAAAGTTATTCTTGATTAATTAGCATATTGCACTTCATTTTTTTGTGGTGTAGGGCTGTCTATTGTCAGTCAGTACAGTACCAGCCGGTTGAGCAGCATTGCTTTTATTTTGTACCTGGTGTTGTAACAGTCGCAGCTCTGCTATATGATCTGCTACTACTATTTATGAGATGTGGTTTCTCTGCTCAGTAAAAGTGTTGCAGCTACAGGAATCTTACTGTAGATTAAACTTGATTTAGTCAAAGTGTAATGTTTAGAATTATCATTGTCTAAACTTTTATGAGTGCGGATGTGCATGTTGGTTACTGATTCGTTTTTGTTAAAACAAAGGGATCTACAGTGACTTTTTAAGCCCACTGGTGCCATCAAGTTAATGATTAACTATCTCCAAACAGGTTATTAAATGAGTTACAATTGATTTGTTTTAGACGGTAAGCAGACATTTCCTGATGCAAGCTTCTTTGCTAGTGAGATAATAAAAAGATGTTTCTGTTTGATCAAGAACATCCTGTGTGTTAACTTTCAGGAGTTGGCTGTAGAGTGACCCTTTCTAGAGTCATCACTCAGATAAGATGGCCGTGTTTTAGATTGTATCATCAACATGTATTTCTGTCATGGGAGATTAAACTGGTAGAGTGAAAGACAAAGCAGGCTTTATTTTGTCAGTACTACCAAGACCTACATTTGGCCATAGAAGTCCTTTAGCATTAACTTTCTCTGCTCGACAATGTCCTTGAATTATCAGCCACTAAAACTAGAGCTCAGTTTGCACTGGCCTGTTGTCTCATCAAGTTTTAATATGGGCCGCTTGTCCAGGTCTGATTAGTCTTTTCACCAGGTCTTTTTGTCTATTGCCAAGACATGCTGGCTCTGTTCATGCTCATAGTCCACCCCCACAGCACAAGTTCCACCCACACAGACAGCTTTATAAACTCATATATAACAAGCAGAATGCATTTACTCCCGCACTTCCAATGCTGTCATTATTAGCCAGAGTACTGTGCAGGTTTTAGGGACACAACTAAGCAGCTTTGAATTCATCAGTTGTTTGCTTTATTGAGTTTATTTTACAAAGTGTGTTGACGTGGGGCGCAGACAGAATGGTCAGGCGGTTAATGTTACTATGAAAACTATTGGTTATTGAACGCGTGCCAGAAGAAAGAGTGGCAGTCAAGTATTTGGTTTCCTCGTCTTTCAGATCGCTAGAGAAAGCAGCAGCTCTCAAGGCGAGCTGTCAAACGCAGCCTTTTCAACCCTTTGTTTTCATGGCAGCTTTTTACATCCCTTTGCATGTTAGTAGACCGGCGGTCACCAGATAACTGGGGACCTTTAGGAGGTCACAATGGAGGTAAGTCAGTTGAAATGAGTTTTGAGTGGTTGGACCCTGGCTGTTGTGTATTTTAGTAAATTGCATAAGTTGTAGTTATGTAGTCCAACATGTGGCTGAGTTTTTACGCATATGCAGTTGGAGGCTGATTTATATCAGTAAACATACTGGCTGTGTTTGACATGAGCGTTAAGTGTGGGTTAAGTGGTTTGTATTTTATGACTCACCAAAGTTCTCTGTGAACATTGAAGATATTTAATATCCCATTACTCCTGCTCACACAATGTGATTCCTAATTTATAGGCCTATATGTCAGCTGACCATCAGGTTTATTCAAGCATTGTTCTTTCCTTGTGTGTGTCTCTCCAGGACTCTAAGCTGCCCCTCTCTTTGCGGCACAATCTTCTCGACCTTTTTGGCCAGATTGAGCGCGAGTTTGAAAATCTCTACATTGAAAACATTGAATGTGAGTAACTGAGGGCAAATGTATTTAGATTGCATTTAGATTTCCTGGGCACATGCCTTACTGTATTGATCTTCAGGTGTTGATTGACTAAGCAGATGGTGTCAGAACACGGCAGTGTTTGCTTACTGATGCGCTCACTGTGCTAACATTACAGTACGCCGGGAGATTGACTCTCTGAATGAGCGTCTGACCGGAGATGGACAGACTGTTGAGGGAGGAGACCCCACCAAGGGAGCTCTGAAAACCAAAGGTACAGTATTCCCTTTACAATCTGTGGCAGGTCTCAATATATTCAACAGACACGACTGCTAAAATGGAAAATATTGATGTTTGGCTTTCAAATGAAAGTATACATATGTACATCTCATTCTATGGTTGCAGCATATTTAAAAAAACATAATGTTATGCTGTGCAGAACGACCTCAGATTTTCAATACACAATTATTACAGCCTATGTCAAAATGTGATAAATTTGGCAGCTACTACAAACTGACTCATGTTAATAATGCAGCAGTAAAAAGGAACCTTCAGGGAGAAACCTTGGATTAAACACTGCTTCAGTCTGGCAGATTGATTGTAAGACTGACGTGAAGCTAAACCTGAAAACTATCCTTTTATGAAACCTCCTTTATCAAAGAGAATTTCCTATAAAAAAAGTCAGGTTTGCTGAAGTAAGCCTGGCCAGCCTTTGACACTTTATTAGGCCATTAGTGCGGCAGTGAAACCAACCAATGATTTTGTCACTCAGTGGAGAATTTCATTCATTGTTCTTTGTCTTTCCATCACACAGCCAGCCACAGCACCAGTCAACTGTCACAGAAGCTGAAGACGACCTACAAAGCCTCCACCAGCAAGGTACCTGGCCGCAGCTATTTCAAATTATTTTATAGAGCTCATAAGATTTGTCATCTGTTTAATTATTCGAGCTGTGGGGGTGATGGTAGCAGACTTTCAAAAGCCCCTTTGTTGCTGAGTGAGGAGTAGGAGGATGTATTTCTCTTCCTCTGAAGTCATTGTATGTAAAGAGTGAAATTGTGACCAAAAATCATGGCTGTTATATTCTTTTGTTTTTGAAGTGCTGATGCATTTATATTAAGATTTGTGAACTTGCAGGAAGTTGAGTTAAGGAAACTTGAGTTTTAAAGGGTTTTATCACTAAATGACATCTCCCATGACTTCTCTTTTTTTAATCTCCCGACGATGTAGCGCTTGTACACTTTCCACGGCAAAATAGGCAGACCTCGCTACTTCCGTGTGGCCGCATGCGAGTTGTGGGGAGGAGATTCATGGGTAACTTCCTGAATGCTCGGTTTGTCACTAAGCATTGTGAGGGCCAGCTGTGGGCTGAGTCTGTCTTTAACTACAGTCTGACCTTGACTCCTCGTCTCTTCTCTGCACCTTGTTGGAATCCCCTCAGGGGTGAACGGCTGCATTTAAAACTAAATCAATAAAACAACATATTATTTACAAGAACACACTGTACTTTTGAAAGTGTCATGTTGGTAACTCGTTACACAAAATCTTCTACCAATAAAGTAGAACCTTAATTTGTTTGGTCACTTGAGTCCCTTCTCATTAGCAAAACAATAACAATCAGAGTCAGTTGTCTTAATGCCAAAACAAATAACCGATGTGGAATTACAAAAGCTGAGCAATTTTCAGTTAAAGTAATAGTTTAGCATTTTAGGAAATACATTTATTTGCCTTCGGTTTTGATCTTCTTATCTAAATCTTGGCAAGAAATAATTTCCCAAAATGTCAAACTATTCCTTCTACGGTGCATATGCAAGCGAACATTTTTTGTATGCACATGTTATGTTTCTTCCTTTTGGATCTTATACTTTTGCCAGATTCCCCCTGTGTCTTATGCAAACTGTACGCATTCATGTTACTTCCTAAAAAAAAGTAACTGAGCCCTCATAAATGTAGTGTTGGTGTGGAAAACCTTGTATTGGTGCCCCTGTATTTACTTTAATTTTAGTTGGCGTCTAATTTAGTCAACACCATGTTTGGTTTGGATCCCTGTAATGGTTTAAGTATCATATTGAAAATGTGTAATATGGCTTTAAAACGCGTCGTCAAACTTTCCCTTTCTCTTATTTTCAATTTGGTCTAAATGTTTTCCTCGTCATTGCCTTTCTTAAAACAAAGGAACAATATGAATGCTGCCAAAGTCTGAGCTACATGAAGAGTGGAACACAATCCTCTGCTGATTTGAAAGTTAGAAAAGAGGATCCACAGGATCAAGGGAAGACTTCTTAGATTAACGCTGCTGTACAACAGCTAACCTATCAGCTGGCTAAGAAACATTTAGTTAAGACTGACTGTTCTTGAAACTAATGATGTGCACTAACTATATCCTTGGTTTACTACTGGGTTGACCTTGACTCTAATGGGCTTTTGTTTCTTGTTGCTCACTGCTCATTGTGTTTTATTGACAGAAAACCAATAAGATTGTAATGTGAATGTAAACACAGAGGACAGAATGAGAGCACACATTAACACAGTCTCACACAAGGGAACCAGATGCTTCGCTGCTGCATCTAATGACTACCAATGATCAGCCGCCTGCTTGCCGCAGCATGCACAGTGCAGTGTGTGACCGCTCTGTGACGAGTGAAACTACAGTTCTCCCTTTAATACGTTCTTCTGGTAACCTGCATGTGTAACCAGACCACTAGATGTCTCTAGAGGTGCACCACTCGTACAGTGTCAGTGCACAGTCACTATCTTCAGTACACCAATACATGAATAAGCATTAGAGCAGTCTTGATATTAATACTCCAATAACACACAGAATCATCCTCGGATATGAAAATATTGCTTGCAGTTTTCACGTTAAATTAAGGAACTATAAAAACACTAGTATTTATACCAACATATTAAAAATAATGGCTGATAAAACAGAATTAATATGCAGCTATAATTGTCATTAATTAATGTGTGGTAAACCATCTCTCTGTTTGTTTTAAATCTAGAGTGAACACACAAAATATTTCCTCTGACATTATTACCATGGAATGCAAAATGATTCTATCGATCTATGGAGTCTCTTTAGTTTTTATTTCTTCTCACTTAATTGTAAAGTTATGTCTCTCTCAGGATCCTGTAGCAATGATAACTCCATTTCTCCCAGAGGTCAGGCTGCAGCTTCAGATCTGATCCTCTGACGTTAGCTGTGCGGTTAAACACCGAAAAGTAAAGAGAATTACGCACAAACAAAGAAGGAGAAAAAAAAGCTACTATTCAGTCTTTTAGTCTTATGGTTATGTGGCCAGATTTCAATTACCATCATTTATTGAACATAAATGAATATTGATGAATATTTCTCTGTAACTGTAAATGTAGTAATGCTTGTAAATCAAGTCGTAAATATGCTGGTATTTATATCGGCCCATTCTGTTCTGAAAGCTTTGTGTTGGTGCACCTGGTACTTTAGTTTTGGCCTCTAATTTAAGCAACACTGTTTTGTTAACTGTGGTTCAGCCCCAGGAGGAATGCTCATCCTCTGTCTACTCATGCCCATCTCTCTTCTCTCCCTCCCTGCTCAGATTGTGTCCAGTTTCAAAGCCACTGCAGGGTCCCGGGCTGTGTGCCAGCTGCTCAAGGAGTACATGGGCCACCGGGACGGGATCTGGGACCTCAGCATCACCAGGACTCAGCCAGTAGTCCTGGGCACTGCCTCCGCAGGTACACTGTCACTTTACACTTTAGGGACTATTTGTCAATCGCTGTGTCATTGTTCTGTACACAGCCTATACATGACACATAGTGGTTTTCAATACACGGATAATCAGTCAAAACCACAGGTGCTGTATGTAGTGTTAACACCATTCTATCATTGGGCCTCATGCAGCAACATTTTCTGTTCAGTCAACTCAAGATGCACCAAATGTACTAATCCATCCCAATCTGATGTTACCCACGTGTGCTGGATGATGAATCCCACTTGGTCATGATTTTGAGGCGTGTGGCCACTAAACACTATATAAGCGAAAACATTGGTGAATCCCAAAAATCAATAGGTTCTAACAAAATGACTACAGATCAAGGAAACGAACAAAAGCAAGAAGAAATGGCTTCCTGCATGAGGCCCATTGTCACATTAAATGTAATACCTCGGTGCAATTAGCATAGTTGAGATGATTAAAGACACAATTACACATCATTAATGTTGTCAGTGCTAAAACTATCACATTTCTAGAAAGAAAGACAAACAATGAGAACTAATGGCTTTTCAGTTCTGTTGAACATGATTTTAGTTTTTATTTCCATGATCTGCCAATGCAAGAAACCTTAGAAGCTCTAGCTCTGGAAGTAAGCTGCTCAGTTTGTGTTCCTTATTGTTGTACAAAGTCTCACCATAAAGTGCTCCTGAACTGAATCGAACTAGAGAGCCCACTATAGTATGTAAATGCAGTACATTACAATATGAAGTCATTACTATAAAAATGTCAATGTCTTCATGCTGTCCCTTCACAGATCACTCAGCTCTGCTGTGGAGTATAGAGACTGGGAAATGTCTGTTGAGGTATGCTGGTCATGCAGGATCAGGTAATCATTCATAAGAAACCTAAATAACTGCACACAACACGGGGTTTCTTTCTTAAATTGATATAATGCCAATTCAGGCAGCAGGTTAGGTCATGTCATATCTCTCTTTGTTAATGAATGGAGATAAAAACAATGAGTACTTTCACATTTGCACACTTGGCTTGTTAGATAATGGGTGATGTGATGTAACATTATGTACAATCTCATAACTTTCCTCTCGCCTACAGTCAACTCCATCAAGTTCCACCCCACAGAGCAGATGGCCCTCACTGGTGTGTATTCAAAGTGTTTCTTTTGTTGAATTAGCCTTTTGTATCAACATCTTCTGTTGTCTCCAGCAGTTACATTTCTTTGGATCTGAACATGCTGCATTTTTGATGATGTGTATGGCATGATGCACTTATGTCTCCACAGCCTCTGGGGACCAGACGGCTCACATCTGGCGCTACATGGTGCAGCTTCCGGTCCCCCAGCCACCACCAGATGTCAGTGTGAGTAGCTTTGTTCGGTCCTCTTCTCTGAGTTTCTACTGGAACATAAGAAATAACAAATTAATCACCAGAACTAAATCCTAGCTGTCACAGTTCTTTGCTTCTGTATCATTGCAGGGATCTGTGTGCATTGACTGAACTATTGTGTGTGTGCTTTGTTCTCCCATAGGCTCCATGTGATGACGACCAGGACTCGTCAGACAGAGAAGAAGGTGAGGTGGATGGCGAGGGCCCTTGCGAGGTCCCCACCGTCAGGGTCGCTACAGCAACACTGAAGAGCCACCAGGGTGTAGTGATCGCAGCTGATTGGTTGGTTGGAGGCCGACAAGTGGTGACCGCTTCCTGGGATCGTGCTGCCAACCTGTACGAGGTGGAGACGTCTGAACTGGTTCACGCACTCACTGGTATGTAAACTGTTTATAAACACTTTGTATCAGTCTATATTTAGCCCATTATGGTGTCTGTTGTCTTCATCTTCAGGTGCCTTCTGATAAATACAGTTGGAGTTTATTTTCAGGTCTTTCAAATGTTAAATAAGTATTTTTGTATTGTTTATATTTTGCATTGATTATTTATTCATGTCATTTTACACAGAAGGCATATATATTTTTATTTGCATGTCATGTTATCATGTCATTCAATTAGACATAATCCAGTACTTTGTGCTTTCCAGCATTCCTAAATTACAGCTCTCCCAAATTAAAAGCCAACACCCAAACATGTTTTCTGTTTACAGGAATGCCGACAGCACAATGTTGTGTTGCTGAATGATTGTATCATGAGTCCAAAAGGCCCACAATAACCTCTCTTTGTAGCATTCAGTGAAGAGGTAACGAGTAACTCATCTTAAATGGCAGATGAAATGGGCTGCTTGTTGATTTTATGGAGCAGTTGTGAACAGAATTGTCTGGTGCTGTTTGGTTCCCAGACTAAACAGGAAGAAGCCTCTGTTTCCTCTACTTAGTGTGACTAAACAATGAAATCAATGTAGTCAAAGTAGACTGCGCTGCAGGAGTTGGTTTGACAAATTTAATGGCCGGTTTGTTCCTCTACTGGCACTTTAAACATCGTTATTTTCAACACTTGTGCTGATACGTGCTGTAATTTTGCCTGCACAACAAGAAGTAGAGCTCTCACTGACATGCTACTATCTTACTGTAGCAGCCATGTATCTAATCTAATGATGTACAAACCCGAGGAGTTTCCTGTTTACTAATTTGTGTCTGTGTATGCAGGACATGACCAGGAGCTGACCCACTGCTGCACCCACCCCACCCAGCGGCTGGTGGTCACTTCATCCAGAGACACCACCTTCAGACTGTGGGATTTCAGAGACCCGTCCATCCACTCTGTCAACGTCTTCCAGGGACACACTGAGTAAGTCTGTTTCTCTCACACACACACAAAAATTCTAATTAGTCTCATATTTCCTCGTATTTGTTTGGGTGCTGAGTTCAAATGTTGTCAATCTTCCTCCAGAAGCGCAAACTGAAATGAATACTTAAAAGTTTAAAGTTTCAGTTGCTGCAGTCTTTATTTGGCCCACAGGGTGGTGCTGTAACATCTCTCTGCCCTGCGAGTCCCTCCAGCACTTTCTTTTTTTCCCTTTTACAGAACCACATTCATTTACAGAATGTATTGCTCTAAGCCAAATCCTCCACTTGCCTCTCATTCATTACTGAGCACTTCTCTTCACTTCAACGGTTTGCTGCTCCTTTTCCCCGTTCTTTTTCTTCTTTCCTCTCTCTCTCCCTCGCTCTCCTGTTCATTTATCTTTCCGTTTCTGCGTTAATCCCCCACTCTGTGTAATTTGGCACTTTGCTCGCTGTTAACACTCAATTGCAGACGCTCATTTCAAAACGATGACTGTCAGGCATGTCTGTGGCTTTCTATGGCAGCGCTCTTTAAAAGGCACAAGAAGAGAGTGTGTGTGTGTGTGTTGTGTGTGTGTGTGTGTTGGTACATGTCTACATGTGTGTGCTGCCTGGCTGGTACTCTCTGGCAGCCTTTGATTGCAAGTGGGGGGATTACATAGAGCTCATTATGTACGACCCCAACATGTATAATTCCTGCAGATCCCGCTCTAATTCTCTCCCATAGACAATTGGTATAATGAGATTAAGCTCCAGTGTTCCACAGTTAACAACAGCCCAATTCCAATGTTCTGCTCTTCTGGAAGGACCATCGGTCTTTAAACATTCTTACTTCTCCTTCTGTGGAGCATTTAAAGCAGCACACTTACAGAGTGCTGTCCAGCCTAAGAACTGAAACAAATTCTGCAGAATACTGCAGCCAAAAAGTTGTTTCAGCCACTTTCAAGTGCTGACACTTGACTTTGTAATATTATACAGCCCCAGGTGACATCTTAAAATGTCTTGTCTGACCACAGTCCAACCACCTGAAGACATTCAATTTACGAAATCAGAAAATGATCACGTTTGACACATTGAATGTTTGGCATTATTTGCTTAAAAATAAACTTGAGTGATTCAGTTATTCAATTAAAAATGTCCACATTTGTGTCCGAGGTGACAAATGTTTTGTCTAGTCTATTGTTATACAGTACCAGCAATTGTTTTGACATTTGGAACCAGAATGAATAGATACTAGAATATTGTTTCTGGCCATTCTTTTTCCACTTTCCAACTTGTGAGCAAATTTAGTTTTAACCAGATCCTACAACATTAGCAGGTCCCTGCCTTTTCTCTTACTAATTCTCCAGAATCTCCAACGTGGCATCAACGGCACAGTCTCCACATCTCCTGTGGAAAGAGGAGAGTGTGAATGGTTTAATAGGCAGCAGAGGTTGAGAGCTGGAGGGGAGACAGCCTCTCGTTTCCACACTCTTCATTGGCAATTACAGCTAACGCTTCCTGACAGTGAACCGCGGCGGCTAAAAGTGCAGCATACACCCTCTATCCCACCGCCCCGCCATAATCGCAGAGTAATGACAACTGCACGTGAGCTAACACAACAGCCCAGAGCAAACGAGAAGTGACAGCGGACTTGCTCTACAAACAGAATGCCATGTCACATTTGTCTCTGCTGCCATCGGCGGCTTTCTGAGACATTTGATTGCGGTTAATAGACATGCACATTTGTGTGTGTGTGTGTGTCTGTATGCAGATCTGACATCCAGTCTCTGGAGGAATTCACCAGCATTTACCAGGTTCTTAGCGACTGTCAGTTTTGCTGCAGCACAGCAAAATAACAGAGTGCTCTAAAAGCTCTTAGTCGTCTGTACCGCAATTGTTTCATTTACATTGTACGTTTTTAGGCATTTGGTTTACGCGCTCATCCACTTACAAATGAGTACATTGTAATAATCCTTGAGATTTTCATAAATCAATCATTAAAGGCACTCATGAGGGAGGGGGGGGGGATCAAAGCCAAAGGGCCAGAACAAATACTCTAGTTTAGCTTGCAGATTTATCCTCACATCCCAGTGCAGAGGAGCGCTTCATTTGTCCTCCAGAAGGCCTTTTTAAGAGTCCAGTGAAATGATGTTTCAGCAGTTATTTGTTCATTGATCCTTACGTATGCTAACCAATAGTGTAAAGCCAAACATCCTGTAGAGCCAACTGAGTAGCATCCATTAAATGTCATTCAACCACCAGTTTTATCAAGTTATGCATTTCAAGCGTTCTCACTGCCAGTGTGCACCAGTCCACAGGAAGTAGCTTCCAGTCACAGCGACGTAAAATACTTAAAATGACAGCAGTGCCAATCTGAGTCTAAACAGTTGGCGCCTGAAAAAGGAAAAGGAAAGTTAGCAGAGACATTTAAAAGGCTCCACAAGGAGAAACAACAACAACAAACTAACTTCATGTAGCGTTTAGGAAAATATAGTGATACCTAGAAGCTTCCTGCTACGAGTTTGGGTGCAGCCCAAGTGATTTATACACATTAAGCTATTATTTGAAGAAGAAAACAGATATATACACCTACACATCTGAGATATCCAATAAATAACACCCTAGTTTATCCTCCATGTCACAGCAGTGGTTTTGTCTTTATGTGTCATCCTCATTCAGAGGATTCATTTCATCATGAACAAACTGACCAGAGCATCTCCTAATATTTACCCTTACAATACACATTCAAACACAAAGATCCAACATCATCAAGTTATCCAAAGATAGTTTTAGTCATTAATTAGATCTGTGTGTGTGAAAGCTGCATACAAATGCATGTTGTGAGGCAATGAGCTATGGATGTGAGCGATTGTATTTCTTTGAAGAGCTTCTGTCTCAGTGAAAACAAAGCGGGGTCATTGTAAGCCATAATCGCACACAATCGATATCGTCGTTGAAAGAAGGTCTTAGTCGTTGTAGAGGCTGAAGCTGCAGGTGTGACTGTAACACTTAATACGACCTCAGTGTTCGCTGTTAGTGGGAACCGTTTGGGGAGGTATGAAGTCTCACCTCATCTCTCGGGGTGTTCTTGACATCTTGAAATCACGGTGCAAGGGACCTTTGAGCTTTATGGTTAGGGATTCATTCAGCTCTCCTTAACTTCTCCAACTGTAGAGAGGTCCCCTGGTTCCCTCTGTGTGCCCGTCTCTCTCTTCCTCGCCAACTCCCCGAGTCTCTCATCGCAGGGAGTCTTGACCTTGGCTGTCAGACACACTGCAGAGATGCCATTAAGTAACACTGAATACTTTCCTCCCTTCTCACCACACATTCTAAAAACCCTTTAACCTAATCAACCTTTTAATCAATTACCTTGTCTGATTATGCTCTCCCACTGAACACACCTCTTATCTTCCCTTCTCCCTGTCTCTGTCTCTCCTTCCTGTATTCCCAGGTGGGCTGTGCCCTGCAATGTCAGAAGGTGCCTGTAACGATACAGCAGTTTCCTTGAGCCCCGGCCCCTCTAATAGGACAAAGTTTAGTTCCCTAATTAGCCCTTAATGCCATGTCAATTTGAATTAAGAGGGAAGCCAGTTTTAGAAAGAAAAACTAGATGTGGAACTCTCGACAATGCTTGTGTGTGAAGGGACACTGCTAAACGCTAATCTTAATCAAGAATCAGAGCTTTTTCTTTTTTAACTTCCTGCAACGATTCATTGAACAGGCACAAAAGTGAGAGAAAACCCCTCACAGGAGCGACTGACGTACAGTAATAGATTGGAAATATTAAAGGTCTATTAAATGAATGGCTAGGCCTGACCGTAGTGCTATCATGTGGAGCAGTGCATCACGGCTGGTTGGATAAAGGGCGTGGAAGGAGAGGGTCGCTGTGTGCATATAAAGAACGTTTCTGCTTCCATTGTGCGCAACACAGCTTGTGATATGGTGTCGCAAAATGTATTGTGTGTTTGGCATCATTTATCTCTTTATCCTATAAGTTATCTTCCGGTATAAAGGCTGAAGTCACACCTGTATTAGACTTAAGGAGTAACATCTTTTTAAAAATATATATATATATATATTTTTTTTTATATAAGCTGTGTTTGCAGCTGCCAACTAATCCCATACAAATTGGTGATCTTTAGTAAATTTACACTAACCAGGAAACAGCTCATCAACCTGAGTCATAGTTATATAAAGTAATGGAACTGGCTGGAAGTAATGAAGCAACTATATTATTAGCTAAAAACAATGAATACAGTTGAAATAAGAAGCTAAACATAATAAACCGTTTATACAGTTAGCAAATAGTGATGGATAAATGGTTGTAACTATATCCACTTTTATATGATTAATAGTTGAATAAGGGTTTATAATCCACTCATAAGAACATATTAGTGGTGCTAATAAAGGGGTACTTGAACTCCTCTGATGTCATTCAAGAAACTTTGGTAACCATGTTGTAACCCACCTCGAGATATTAAGGTATAGCTACCGTGGACACACTTCTATAGTATTTATAATAATATTGCCCGACGCTTTGAACCCTTATTTTTTCAATACACTTAGTATTTGGTTCATAGAACATTCTTTCACGCCGTCTCGACAGCTCAACGCTTTCCACGGTGTGAACACCTTCAAGTCATTATTTAAAGCATCCAGACAGCTTCACCTCTGTGACAGGAACGCAGCACAAGTGTGATCCCGCTTCTCTTCTCCGGCGGGAAGGTGATATTGATAATCGCATCTTAAATCAAGAACGACACAGTGTTAACTTTCTGATGTTGTACCTGATACATCCTCTCTAGGTGCTGCTGGTGTCGACGCTCATCACGTGTCTTGACATATCACTATGACGCATGTGTGGATCCGTCTTATCTTTTATCAGTCATTTCAGTGTCGGGAAAGTGAAGAATTGGTATTCACTCCTGAAACTTTCCTTCTTTTTCCTGATTTGGAAGAAGTGCAGCTTCTTTTGCTGTCCCGTCCTGTAAACTGTCGTCCCTGCAGTGTGATCAGTTGGAACATGTGAGGTTACATTACTTGTGTGACAACTGGCCTCTGTGTGTCTGTGTCCATGGTTTTAGCACGGTGACGTCGGCAGTGTTCACGGTGGGAGACAATGTGGTTTCAGGGAGCGACGACCGCACCGTCAAGGTGTGGGATTTGAAGAACATGAGGTCGCCTATAGCAACCATCCGCACCGACTCAGCTGTGAACAGGTAGGTGGAGGGAGACGTGACTGGATGCAACCGGGCTTTGCAGGTGCATTTATATTTAGTTTGGATATTTTAACATCTACAGTTCCATGACTACTGGGCAAACTACATTTGTTGATCAAGTTCATGTGATGTGATCGAAAGCTCCAGAACAACTGCTCAGTGGAAATTGAGGTTAAATAGTTTTGGCCCAAGATCAAGAAAATATTATTTTAGGCTCCATATTTAAATTGCTTTACTTGTTTTGATGTCGGCTTACGGGAGCCAACGTAGAGCTATGATTGGATTTCTGTGACTCATTCAAAAAGTGACACTGCAGTATACAGGAGAACTTAGACCAAAGTGAACTGGATCTGACCTTTCAGGATAAGCGTCTCTGCCAACCAGAGGATCATCGCTCTGCCACACGACAATCGACAAGTCCGACTGTTTGACATGAGCGGAGTGAGGCTGGCCAGACTTCCACGCAGCAACAGAATGGTAAGGAAGGGGAACAAAGTGGAAGGTGTGTGTGTGTGTGTGTGATTGGTCAATGGGCCTCATTAAAACGAACATTTTAAATGTGTGTGTGTGTGTGTGTGTGTGTGTGTGTGCAGGGTCACAGGCGGATGGTGTGTTGCACAGCGTGGAATGAAGAGAACCAGTCGTGCAACCTGTTCACCTGCGGCTTCGACCGACAGGCTATCGGCTGGAACATCAACATCCCCGCCCTGCTGCAGGAGAAGTGATGCCACTGACACACACTCACACTCACACACACACTCACACACAGTGAAGTAGGAGACGGCACACACAAACACTGTAATCTGGGGCCTCGCACATGCTAGCATGTTTAAAGTGTTTACCCAGAGAAGCATTTGAGTTGTTCACAGATTTGAAAGACTTCGTGTTCATCTCCTGGCGGTAAATGACCGACATGGCTCGAGTGTGCGAGGCCACAGAGCTGATCTCCTGTATTCGACGCTTTCACTTATTTAGCATGCGTTGTGAATTGTGACATGGCTAAGGCTGATTCTTTCTGTTTTAAAGTATATCTTTGACTCCACAGTCACGGGCTGCTGTTCACATCACTGTTGTTTAGTTACTGCTGAATAGTTACTCTTGCATGTAGATAATCTCAGTTTGCAAATGTTACTTGTAAAGATGTGTGAGAGCAATTATAAGGCCAGGAGAGCGTGTAGAATATGATACAGAGAAGTTGTGTATATATTATGTCGTGGCCTGATTAAGTGACCTGTGTTGCAGGTTGTTGCTGTTTCATGGATTAAGTGTCTTAGTTATCTCCCTTTTGAGGGTGGAGTTTGGCAGAGATAGCGTGGGTCTGTGAAATGTTTTTATCTTTTTAGTCAGACTTATAGATGTAGAGATCATCATGGAACAAAACCTATAATATGCAGGCTGCTGGGTAATTCAGTTGTCTTACAATCTGTCAAGAATCTGCTGTCCTGTCTGGAACTCTTCACTGCTAAGACTCGAGTCCTTGCCTAATACCTTCGATGCTTTCAATTCACAGCCAGCCTCCATGTTTCCATATTTTGTTGTCAATATTTCAAATGATACTGTAACTCTGCCTTGTTCCATGTTTACAGTTGGATATTTTTTTTTCTAGGCATTGCTCTATTCTGCGTCTGTCACAGCAAAGTGTCAAGAGCATAGCAATAACGGGGAAACGACTGCACTTCTGCTGTTCACAAATCTTTTGTAGGTCTGTGAATAGAATGTGTTCAACATTATCATAATCTAGTATTCTCTATATGTTGCGGGTTTAGGTGTCACTACTTTTAGCCATAATATGCACCCATGTTTCCTCAGCGTCAGTGAAATACAGACCTCTTCAACCTGTAGCCAGCTCAGAGCCCTGTGTTGCTGTAACATGTCATCCCCAAGTGAACTTGTTACTGGTCATTCCTGTGCTTCAGTAACCGCCTGTCAATATGAAGTTATAGTGTTTACACGTCGCATTGAACTCTTAGCCTTGTATGACCTCTTCTGTTGAGTCTGTGAGAAGCACTCTTTATCCAAATTCAGAAGCAATAACCCAGCTCCTTCAAGGTTCTGGTGCTCAGAGTGAAGCTCTTCTGTCTTGGACATCAGTGAATATGACTTGAAATACACACTGAATCTCACTTTGAGAACTAGAATCACGCTTTACCGGAACCAGGAAAGTCTTTATTTGTTACACTTGTGCAATATCCCTAAACATGAAGTCATGCTTTAGATTTTGGTCTTCAGATGTTTAACTTATTTCAGTGCTGTAAACCCCATGAAATGATTTTTCTGTACTTGTGTGACTGGTGTAGATGTAGCTCGGTGTACATAAGTATGCATAACTTGCCCCAAAGTGATCTTCAGACTTCACACGTTGCTACCAACAATAGTCAGGATAGATTTTGAAGTAGTGTGAACCTAAAGCTGTAATAAGCATATTGAAATGCATTAGCCTTATCCATCTGAGCATCAATGCACTTGTTCCAAATGCTTGTTAAATAACTAGTTGTGTTCCACTGCACCGTGCAGATAGGATTTTTATTCCTGTTTCATTCAGGGAACTCAATCTCACAGCCATTGATATCAATGTCATTTTAATCTGCAGGTAGAAAAGAAAGTCCTATTTGTGCCCACATATGAATTCCAGCTCGGAGGAAATATGATTATGGATTGATACATTAAATTATTGCGTGCCAGTTTGAAAGAAAAAAAAAAATTGGATAGGCTTTGCTTCATTGTGGCGAATCCTATTCACCTCAAACTTCATTACGTGATCTACTTTGCATACTTTATTGTGACGGGTACGTGCTCTCTGACACTTTCCAATAAAATGTGCGATTTCCTTTCCCAGTCTCTCGTGTCTCTTTTTCACCTTATTTAACACAAACTCTTCTCACCCTATTATTCAGCTCAATAAGATGTATATCATTTTGAAAATCACACTTCATTCATGTGGATGTAGATCTGGTAGCTTAGAATAATGAAGTCTGGTGTTAATGAAAGGGGAACCATAAGGTGTATGAATATATGTAGAGTGCAAACAGGAACTTTATATTACTTTACCACTGATACGACACTTAATGTTTTTAGTTTGAGTGAAGTTTTGTTGCTGAATAGTCTTCTGGTCTAAGGGAAGCGACACTGCTGCATACAGTTGGTATGTTGAGGTTTATTTCTTATTTAATAAGACTTTCACTGAGTGAGTAGGTAGGTTTTATTTTCTATATTTTATGTTATAGTGGCTTAAAGGACTTTTTTTTCACAGCAGAAAAAATTTGACTTGCAATTGTAAAAAAAACACAGGTGCTACTAATAACTTTAATTAATGGCTCTGTTCTATTCAAGCGCCTTTATTCTAGCTTTGGATCTGCTGCGTCCATTACAAATATTTATGCTAAACTCCAGAGTTTGAAATGTATATAAACGGACTCTTCAAGTAGCATGTTGCCATTTTTTATTCTAGCAAGAGGTGAATAAAATTCAAGCCTTGAGAGAGTGTGCATAACAATTTGTAACAATAAAAATCTGTCATTGTAGATCCTGGAGCTTATGTCTAATTAGTGTCTAACATACCTGCAGGGGTGGAAGAAGTAGCCTATTCTGACCCTTTACTTGAGTAGGAAGTAGTGATGCCTAGTGGTACGCCTTCCAAACAGAACACCAGAAGCTTGTGAGTTCAATACCAGGCTGCCACCTTTGTGCCCCTGAGCAAGGGACTTAACCGAGTTGCTCCAGGGAGACTGTCCCCGTAGTTAGTTCACTGTAAGTCGCTCTGGATAAGAGCGTCTGCTAAATGACCTGTAACGTAAAGTACACTCTAAAGTATAAGTCCTGAATATATAGCTCAGACCCGATGCATTGATGCCCAAAAGTATCAAATGACAATTTGTGAACCTACAGAGAAACAAATCTCCGTGTGAGGTTTAGTGGCACAATCTCACTTTGAACACGAAAGAGCCCCAACTAGTCACTGGCTTTGGGAACGTTTGGGAATCCCTGTTTGTAATGTCAAATGTCAATATGGAAAATAACCTGTAGTCAAATAAATGCAGTGACGTTAAAGTTGCCTATAATTCCCTCTGGAATGTAGTGAAGTAGAAGTATAAAGAAGGAATACAAATAAACATTCAAGTAAAGTACAATCACCTCATAATTGTACTTAAGTACATCAGGCCTACTTGAGTAAATGCAGCTGGTTACCTTCCACCACTGCTGCAATGTTTACTGTCTTGTACACCCAGAGGAAGGCCATTTAGTGCCACAACAAAGGTGTTTTAGATCATTCTCAAAATGTCTTAGAAAATTGAAGATGCTGGACCGCTCCAAAAAGTATGTATCATCCCGTTTACGTACTGTTGTTCTAAGCCTACGTGTTGAAATAGTCATACTTACAGTAGTGTGTTATGGCTCTTACATTTCATTGAGACACAGCAGGACACTGGGAGAGAGAATATTCTTTGGAGTTCTCCGTCCTCGGCCATTAGATTACAGCTGGCTGGCCATGACCAGCCACTGGAGCAAATTGTCAATTATGATGTTTATTGTAGAGCACACAGTCGACTCCACGGCCTTAGGGGGAAGGGCGGATGCTGCTGAGGAGGCAGACCTCGATCCCCTCTTCTTCCTCGCTTCATTCTTCCTCCAGGCTAATTTGGTGGCTGGTCTGTGTGACACCTGCCACCGTGCCAAATAGAGATAACCATTTCCCCATGGATTTCCCCTGGGAGAGACAGGAGGAGGGACTCTTTAATATTTGTCTGGATGCTCCTGGGGGGCCGGTTAGAGACACGTGATCCTGAAATATCAGTGCTAATTATTAGATTTGTGAGTATTTGTAATGAGAATGATTAATATTACACATCAATGTGATTAGTAAAAAGACCATCAAGACCAGGTAAAATTACAAGATTTTGTGGTTTTATTCACATATACAGTACAAACATTCACTTTTTTATTCGTTACTGAAGTGCAATTTACAGACCGTAGCAGCAATTCTTCATATACTTTAATTTACATGATAGACATTGTAGGATCTCTTTCACATCTTTGTCAACATCTTTTATACATTGTTTTATACATATATACACTCTTAGATACAATATTGCCATTCAGACATGCCTTATATTTATTATCTCTCAAAATAAATCTGTTTTCATGGCTTGTACAGCCGTTAGGAAACATGGTGTGAAGCAATGAGGAATGTTGTTACCTGTGTCGACAAAACACGTCAAGTCTGAAGTTATGGAGTGCAGGCTGACGATGACCTCACCCCTCAGTGAATGTAGATGTTTACCAGAATGTTAATCTTCTCATGATGAAAAAGGCTTTTAAAATGGCATGCAGACCATCATGGGACATACAAATGCAAATGAAATATTAGATACTTAGTACTAGTCATCTTTGAAAGACACCCACCTGATCTCAACACACCCACACAGCCGGAATCAAACAGATTAAAGTTTTGGAGCGTTAAACTCTCAATAAATAATAACAAAGAATGTTTTTTTCTTTTGCTTATTTAGTCACTAATATGTAATGCTATGCACACGTGGGTCAAATTCTCTCTTGTAATCTGCCTGTGTGTCAAAACACTGAAGGTCTCATTCTACAGTCAGCACTTGGGTTTGGTTCTGTATCTGTACCGAGGGCTGAGCAGGAGCAGGACAGGAAAACGACAACAGGAAAGCACCACTAGATGTCACTCTCACTACTTAGATTTTACTGCTGACTGAGCCATGCTGCTGGCTGCTTTGGATGCCTGTCTAAAATCCTTGGAGAATACAGCAATGACAGAACAACACGGTCATGATCACAATGAATATTAACACTTAGCGGCTTAAAAAAACCCTCATGAAATATGCAGAGACATAAAATAGTGTGAGGTACAAATGTACATGGTACTGATCATGGACGTCCATATTCACTTCGCTGATTTTTAATTCGTCCATGAAGGTTGTGTGTTTAAGTGTGTTGAAAATGGCATTTCAAAATAAAATTCCTCAGGTCGACCACAGCGCTGACAGTGAAGGGGTGTGAGCTTACAAAACCTCTCACCACCTTGACTTATCTGTTCAAGGCGGTCATGACCACAGAGAGGAGCACAAGTCGATCAGGTCAACAAGGCCTCGCTAATGAGTCACGATCCAAAGTCGCTTTTATTGGTGACAACAAGCTTCGATGTACGGAAACGGGTCACAACGGGCTGAAAACTGAGGTCGTCCAGGTCAAAAGAGAGAGGAATTAAAATTAGTATGAAAGAGAAGGAAAAACAGAAAACCCCTCCCCTCCCTCCATCACCACCTCCACCTGTACTTAGACGAGCTGTAATGGCTGCGATTATGTACCTCGATTTTTCTCCTTCTCTCTACCCAGTTGGGCTGAGGATGGGAGAAAAAAAGAGAGTGTATTAACCTGTCGTCGTGTCGTGTAAACCTCCACTGCGCTTGAAAGGCGCGGGGGGTGGGGTAGACGCAAGCGAGGAGGAGAGAGTGACAAAGAGGAAGGTGAGGTGAAATAGGTGGAGGAGGGAATAAAATGGAAAGAGGGCAATGAGGGAGAAATGGAGACAAAGGGAGGAGGAAGTCGGGAGTCAAAGGGTGAGTCAGAGAAGAAGGACAAATATAGAAATGAGAGCGGGAAGGTGAGGCCGGCTGAAGCAATGGTGTGTCGTCCTCTTTTTCTTACTCTCTCTTCCCATCGCCTCCCTCTCTCTCCCTCTATCACCCGTCACCCTGACAGGGCCGGTAATTGGACGTGGACACCTCTCTCTCTTTTTCTGTCTCTTTCTGTCTCTCTCCCCGTGGCTCTGTTCCTCAGCGGGAGCCTTGGGGCCCGGAAATAGCTGATGACAAGATAGCGGCTGCCTTTCATTCTGCTCAAGGTTACCCCACCCTTCCTTGACAGGTGAAGAGGGGGATATTTAGGTGTGTGTTTTCTCTAACGTGTGTGTTTGTGCATTTAAAGAGTGGCAAGTCAAAGAAAGGGTCCATCTTTTATGTCTGTTCTCTTTTCAGTGGATGGGCGACACATACACAATGTGACACACACAGACACACACACACAGGTGATGGCCTTGAGTTAGAGGTTGCACTGGTAAACCTCCAGTTATAAAGGTGTGAAGCAGGATGTTGGTAAAGAGCATGGAGTCATGTTACCCTAAAAAAATTAAGGTTAAACAAACACACACGCACACGCACACACACACACACACACACACACACACACACGCTCTCTCTTCCTCAGACCGACAGCAGGAACTGTTCCTGCTCGGGCGGTTTCTTCACCCAGGTACCGAGGCCCGTTTCCTGCAGAGATCTGAACCACTGCTGCTTCACTGTCTGGTAAGGACGCGCCGCCATCTTGGCCTCGCAGTACATGAGCTGACGTTCCACCGAGCCGGACACGTGGATCCCCGACTGAAGAGGCCGAGCGAGCAAGAGAGGAAGAGAAGAGGAAAGACAGAGAGAGAAAATTGGGAGTCAGACACAGACAGGAAAGGAAAACCAAGACAAGGGAATAAAGCCGGGGCAGAGAGGCTAAAGGTTCTGTGAAGAGGGGAGAGAGAAGAAGAAGAGCGAGCAAAACAAAACGAATGAGCCGGCACAAATGCATTTGGGTGGGGTTGGGAGGTGGCGGTGGTGGGGGGGCTTCAACAGCTGTGTAATCTCCCCATTTAAATTTCACAAGCAATTGAACATTCTCTGTGCTTTTTGTGCATTCCTATTGTCGCGAGGGGAAACAATGAAGATCGGCGGAGAGACAAGTGTGGAGAGAGAGCGAGGGAGAGAGAGCAAAAGTTTCTTTTGGAGATTAGTGCGACTGCTCTTGCGTGGCCCTTATATACGGCGCGCAGGGAGCACTTAGGGTGGGGGCCTCCTCGAGTACTTCTCCAAATAATTATGGTTTCATAGTCATTATGCTTTAACGGCTGCCATTTGGCGATGCAGGCACTGTCTGTTGCATAGAGTTTCAGAATGGAAATGAAAGTGCAGCAGGGCTGTGTGCTGACGTTAAAGATCCGTGCTGCCAGTTTTTGATAAGCCGCATAGAGAGCAGATGTTGCCGGGCCGACAAATTTATCTACGGCAGAAAGGAAATTCCACATATCCTCCGCAGAGCGCTCACCTGCAGCCACAGCGCTCTGTGACTCGGAATTTAATACATGTGTCTGTGCTTTTTAACTGAGTGGCTGTTGGCATTCATCTCGACAGTTAATGTTTCTGTATTACTGATTCCTGATGGCAAAGGATTGCATTTTGTTTTTGACACAACTGAGTAATGTCTCTTGCTTCCCAGCAGAGCAGAGTGCTGAAACAGACATTCATATGAAAATGTGACTATTGTTTCAGCTTAAATTAATTAAATAGTACATCATTATATTTTTCCAGCAAGTAAAAGATACACTGTGGAAGGTGTTTTTTAATTAACATTTAAATGAATAGCACAGATATTTCGACATTTGATAACAAGCAAAGCACAGAGTAATTACTAATGTTGGTCGTGCCCGTGCTCTTTGTATAGTGCTGGCTGCTATCCTTAAATGGAACAGAGCTATTATTAATGTTACACCTGTGCTTTTTCTACCATACCAGGTAAAGTTTTGGTAATGCCCATTTTGCCCTGACCTTTAACCTCACCTTGCGGTAAAGTCTGTTCCAGCGGGTGAACAGGGTGTGCTTGCAGAGACGCGAGGGTGTCCCTGAGTCCCGTCTCCGTCCGGTGGCTGTGTTGACCAGCTCCAACTGTGCGTCACCAAGTGTCCAGTTGACACTCACACATGAGGCCTTCCCCGGCTGTTGATACTCGGCACTGCTCAGCCCTACAGGGAACACAGGGGAGCGAGAAGGACTTCATTACATTCAAGGTATTCTCCAATAGGTGATCCAAATGATCTTTAATGTGTAAAACAAAACATTTCATAAAAGTGTTTCAAAATATAATGCACTTGTGAGTAAAACAAGTATCTGACTGGAATTCTGTAACTATCCTGTCAAACCTCCACTTTGTTGTTTCGTTTAACCTTCCTTCACTCTCCCCGAGGCTAATGGCAGACATAAAGTTTTGCCGTGCTGCAAAAAGCCAAGTCAACCTGGGCCTAAAACTGCATGGCTGTTTATATGAAGCTTTGATATACCCTCAGAGAGAGGAGAACAGGAGGGCTGCTGAGCATATAAGCAACGTGTTCCTGCCTTTTTTTTTTATGAGTTAACAGTCTTTGAGTGTTGCCAGCTATGTAAGCCACAAATTATTATCTCCATTCACAAAGAGAAACCCTCCCCAACACTGGACTTTCTGTCTCTCTGTCTTGCCCTACTTCTCTCTCTGCAATAATTAGCCTCGCTAGCAAAACACAAAAGCTATTAGTCAAGGAAAGAGAAAGAGAAACTGAGGTAGAGGGAAAGTGGAGGTGAGCGACTGTCACATGGGGTTGTTACGTTAGCTGTAAAAAGGGTTTCTGTGTTGTCTTTTGCCAAGTATGGAGCTAGCTAGCAGCCAGTTAGCTTAGCTTGCATAAAGACTGGAAATGAGGAAACAGCTAGCTAACCGACGGTGTTACGGTACCATTGGATACAGCCAGGCTCGCCGTTTCCTCCTGTTCCCATTAGTTATGCTAACCTAAAATAATCTAGCAGGAAGTAGGTCCACATTTAGCATGGAATTGGTATTTATCTTCTCATCTAACTCTTCGTCAGAAAATAAGCATATTTCCAAAAATATGGAACTATTTCTAAATAATATTAATAATTAAATAAAACGACTTACAGAAATTGCTCTTGCGTTTGCCAGGGTAGCTAAAAACTGACGTGTGTGTCTTCCTCTGAACATTATTAAAGCCAATATTGTCTGATGTAAAGTGCATACTTTGAACTACAGTACAATATGCTGCAGTGTGTTTTGTCACAGATGTGCTTTTTTACTTATTGCTGGCAATAGGCTACTACAGCGGAAGAAATGACAAGTGCAATATGTGAAGGCCTAATAGTGCCAGAGACATACTTAACACGTAGCATAGCAACATCTGAAAGCTAAGGGCTGCTTGAACATTATATCCACTCTAAATCTGTAAAACTGTCTCCAGAAAGAATCGCTGTCTTGGATTTCACCTTGACTTCTAACACAGTTTTTTATTATATCATGCAATGTTAAAAGTACCTTCACAAAAAAAATGAGCAGACAGATTCTGGGCGAGGGGTGAACAACAGTTGCCTCTGATCTCACCGTCTGACAGACAGCTTGTTATAGTACAATACCTGATGTTCAATACCACAATACATGCCTGCAGATCATCTCTCTCTTTGCCACACTCATTTTCCCATCTTCACTCTTCCATTCACCAATCACAGCTCTTCTTTTCACTAGCTCCTTGGAGCTGGAATGAATTGCCTGCCACAGTAACAATCCCCCAACTCTCTTATTACCCATCTCTTCTCTCTTGTGGAGATGCACCTTTCTGAACAAAAGACCCTCCTATCCATCCTGCCTTTTTCCTTTCGCTCGCTCCATTCATGGCTCATTTCACCCCTTCAAAAGACTTGACTCCTCTGTTTCTGTAATAGCCAATTTGATTTTTCCCTCATTGAAGACTTGATCAATTTCTCTTCTGGGAAGTGTTTGGCAGACATGAAAGAAGCAGAATTACAGCCTTTGGTTATGGGATTCCTAACTGTACAGCACACATACTAATATTTGAGGTTTCTGTAGAGCCACAATACAGCATAGCCTGTGTGTCTATGTGTACACATTGCATCTATCCTGCAACACTGTAGTACCTACAAGGTTTTTTTTTTTTTAAATGTTCCTCATGAGGGTGGTGAAGCAGAAGATTAGGAGTGAAGCAAAAAGTATGTGAAAAGATGGCCGCCTTCAATGTCTGTGTAAGGGGTAGCATTTCATTTATGAGAAATGCAGAGATGTGACTGGTTGCATGTTCAAATAGCACTTTACCCCCAACTTATTTAAGCAAACAGTTATACATACAACATATATTTATAACAAAGAATATCGCAAGAATCCTGCCGCCGTACAAGGTACATAATAAGGGCTTACAATTTGAAATTGTGAACAAAGCAGCGTGTAGCTGTGAAACAAGCATGTGTCCTCAATCAACTGCCAATCCGGTGGTGAACAACCATTGTTAATGTTTCTTTATCTACTATTGTCCTCATTCCTCTTATCCTAAAATGACAAAGCTCTGCCACAGTTTGCTGTTCACGCTGTGGTGGAAGTGAACAGCAGGACGAGAGTGAAGGACAAGTCAGTCCATCGATGTGTTTGGCCCTCGGGGTTCAGGTGTAGCTGCTTTGGCTGAGCGCGATAAGAACAGGCCCCACGATCCCCAGAAATGTCCTCTAGGGGCGTTGCTTTTAAATAACCCTGGACACACAATAGCCGGGGAGCTCATCAGAGCCAATGAAAGGATGGAGGAGATGCGAGGAGGTGGGGGGAGGTACGCACACAGACATCTGAATGCAAGCAAAGCTCTCTTTTTCTTTATTCCCCTCCTGCCTCGCAGTCTCCTTCTCTTCCCCTCAGCCTGTCTCTCTCTCTGTCCGAGCTCCCTTCAGAATGAATGGCTGTCTGATAAGGGTTGTGATTACATTGATTTGGTGTAGGGCCATCTCCACTGTCTGTCCATCTTCCTCCCCTCTCCTCCCCTTCCTTCACCCTTCTACCCTTCAATTGACTGTAGCTACTCGAGGTACTGCGGGTGCAAAGATCTGACAGTGTGCGATGTGTGGACACACAGAAAACACGTTTCAGAGGGGAGACCATTAGCAGGAGGAGGCCACCCGTTTTAAATAAAGAGAATGTCTCAAGGTAAAGGGCATGTCTGTAGCATTCGTCAACACAAAGAATCCTCAACCCTGAGAAAAAGGTAGAGGACATTCTGTAGCATCATTCTTGGAAAAACCCTTTAAAGTCATTAAACCAACTATGTACTTACTGCAGGGTTTATTCTAGTTAGAGTGAATAACTTCATATTATAAGTAAGTATGATTGATGAACAAATGAATCGTACCTGAGCACAATTCTCCAAATATTAACCGCAGATTGTAATATTTAAAACCAAAAACTCCAAGTCGAACAACTCAAATGACTCCATTCAAAAAGCCATTGAACAAATCATGAGAAATGTTCTCCGAGGCCGTGACATTCAATGATAAATGTGTCCCGACTTTCACCACCAGAGAGGACAATTCAGTACAATTATCAATCTTGATGAGGATACGCCTCACAAAATATTCATCCTCATGGCACCCAATTACCCAGAGCAGAGCCCTGCAACGCAAAGAGCTCTATGCCCTTCAAGAAGTATACTTGAAATCTGATAAAAGTATGGTGGATATGGGGAATGTATCAGATTTATCCATTGTTCCTAATATGTGATTGTCATCGTCTTTGTTCTCATCAATGATCCCTAGCAACAACATGTGCCCTACATCGCTGCGCGTCTGTCGCTCAGCCGCTCTGACTGGCCTAGATCTGAAGTAATAGCTGATGCAGTTTCTACAAGTTGGGTGTCATTCAGATCCTCTTCCAGCATTCATCTTCACAACAAACGGAAGCCTCAGGTCTCAGTGGAGCCCTGGAGGCAGACGTGCCAGACAGCTTCATAGCTGTTGCTTGTCTGGCACAATGTAACTGTAGAGGAGCAGGGGTACCTCAGTTTGTTAAGCATGTGTGTGTGCGTGCTTGTGGGGGGGGGGGGGTGGATGATCTGTTGTGATTTATTTGGTCTGGAGATTACATATTTATTAAAAGGAATGTCTGAAAATAGACACTGCATACATATGGCCCAGGATCTCTGTATGTGATGGCCCCATCTGAATACACCAAGATGACAGTTATATCACTGTTTAAAGGCAAGGTGAGAATAGCAAGTGCAGTCTGTCATTAAGCTGGAGAGGATAAATAACTTTCAATGATCACTTGGAGGCCAAAAGATCCAAATAAGTCCATCAGCCAACCTATGACTTCCTGGTTTAGTGAGTTTAAATAGGGTTTTGTTGGTAGTAAGTTGATAGAGGGCCACATGGCGATGAAAGAAGAGTGCATATTGGACTAACATTCATCAGGTGGACCCAAACACGACTCCAAATGAATGATAATGTTGCTCCTATCTGCTGGATGTTTAAATAGGCAACTGTTTGCCATATTAACTTTAAAAGTGATAATATATCGATGTGTTCACAGCTCGTTTCTGCTGCAAATAAAAAAATAAAAAGCTTTAACCTTTTATGAAAGAGGAAAATAGTTGTTTGTGGTTCAACACAGCAAATTATTTGACATCAGATTTTGCTCACAGGAGTCAAGGAAATTTGCCCCATTTCACCATCTTGACAGTTCAGAGAGCGAGCGTCCAACACCAGCAACATGGAGAGGACTTGTGAATACATTGTGCCACTTTCTGGTGTGAAACTTCCCAAAGTCGATGTATTCCTAAATGTAAATGTGTGACTGTGTGTGTCGTACCGCTGAGCAGGGGCTGGTTGCGTCTGTGCGTGGCGGGCAGTGGGCCCAGGCGCTCATGCCGCTGGTTCAGAACTCTTCCCAGATGGCCTATGTGCCGCAGGCTGCCGACGGTTACGCTGTGCAGGTACACCGGCTCCACGAAGTGGCTCAGCAACGCCCCCTGCAGGCCCAGGATGTTCCATCTGAGGGGAGGGAGTAAGGAGAGCGGAGGTCAGGGAGAAATGGTTCGAAAAGTAGATGAGGATGGGAAGGTGAGAAAGGAGGGGAAGAATGGCATAAAGAGCATTTGTGAAAATGTGGGTGAGGATGAAGGAAAGAAGGAGGGAAGGCAACAGTTGGGGGGAAGGGAGAATACGTGGGAGGAGATAGAATCAGGGAGGAAAAGGAGAAAGTGGAGAGATGGGTAGAGAGAGAGGAAGGGTAAAAAAAGAGAGGGGGACAGATGTGAAAGCTTCAATGACAGGTAGAGACAATTTGATCATTATCTTGATGTGGTACGTGATGAATAACAGCCACCGGACTGACAACACACACAAACAGATACACACACACATAATCTGACAGACACACACACACACACACACACGTCCTTTTCTCCCATTTTCCCTGGTTCAGAGACACAAACCATCATCACCACCACCTACAACAACACTGCCAAAGGTCAGTCCATCAGCATTCACTACATGGAACAACACATTAGCATATGTGCATTCATCAGTGCCATTGAGGTTAATGCACTGCATGGGCTACAGGCAAGCTTCTGTCGATTGCTCAGTGCGAGGGGCGATCACTTCAGGATTTGTTTAGGGAGATCCACGAGTGACACAAAATCACAGTGGGCCTAATCCTGCCAGCCGCACCGACGCCTGATACTGTAGCCAGCTGGTCATGTGCCACCTACTGTTGAAATCCTCTCTATTTAACCAGCAGATGCTAATTTATGGATGGAAAATTATAATTACCGTGTTTATTATCATTCCTGCCCTTCATAGAGAGAGAGAAAGCCTGCTGTGTGCCTGCGCTGTGTACTTTCTAGTGCTGGACTAATGAACTTATGCGAGGCACAATCACAGGCTCGACATTATGCAACTAATTTTTAGATCATTGTTCTTTTTGTTAATCAATGTCTCTTTATCATGAATGCAATTACAGCGGCTGCTTGTTTTTTTTGTCGCCGACTTAATAATCACTCATTACGGCTTCTTTCGCTTCTCGAGCAGTCAATTAACATCAACGGCTTTCTGGGAATCACTAAACGGGCTCACGAAGCAGCGACCGCCTGCCTACGCTTTACCTGCAATCTGTCAGCAAGATCGGTCCTTCCCTCTCAGAGAGAGAGAAGTAGCTTTGTTCAACACGCACACACACACACGCGCGCGCGCACGCACGCACGCACGCACGCACGCACACACACACACACACACACACACACACACACACACACACACACACACACACACACACACACACACACACACACACACACACACACACACACACACACACACACACACACACACACACACACACACACACACACACACACACACAAAAACAGAAATAGTTTACCCTGAAATATTAATTTACCCAGAAAGCGACACCGTGAATCAGAAACATCTTCTAATCTCATGCAAGAAAAGACAGCCATCTGGCTCGGGTGTGTGAATTTAAGAGAGGAGAGGGGGGAGACCTCCTCTCTCTCTGTCTCTCTACATCTTTCCTTTCTTCCTTCCCCCGATAAACGCCGACCATTAAAGTAATGTGTTCATCTGCATAAAACTGCAGTGGAATGGAGAACATCATCGTTATATGAAAGCCATTTAGGCCCCTCAATTAAATCCAGCTGTCGACTTCAAATCAAATATTAGCATCGGAGCTTCATTTGACCTGGCTTAAGAAAACTAAAAATATTTTCATGAGGTGAACAATGGTGGGGTGAGACTTTGCCTGCGATGAAAAAGCGTTTACTATAAGAGCAAAGATCTCTATAACTAACTATAATTTAGTGCAGGGACTGAAGGAAGTGGGGGAATAAAAAAGTAATGGGAGGTTGCAAAATGAGAGTGACAGAGGACAAGAAGAGTATCCAGGGGAACACTATAAGACTGCAGCAGTGTGTGTGTGTGTGTGTGTGTGTGTGTGTGTGTGTGTGTGTGTGTGTGTGTGTGTGTGTGAGTGAGTGTGTTGAGTCTAAGCTCCTCTCAGTTCCACCCTCCACCCTGACCTTGATAAACTGGCCCTTGGTGACCCACTCACTTTAACGACGGCCACCCATCATTTACAGTGATATAAAAAAACGGAAAGAGGAAGCTGTGGAGCAAAGAGAGTGCGTCTGCCGTCCAGCCAGGCGGGATGGAGGGGAGGGGATGGTGTAAGGGAAGAAAAGCAGGGTGTCCCTTTTCCCTCCCCGTCACTCTATTTTTTTGTAAAGTAATTGCTTTCACCCCCGTTGGTGACCTGGGTAGATTTAATCACACCATCTCCAGCCCTGGCCAACTGAATCAAATTGGTCAAATTAACAGCAGCTCCACAGGAGAAGGGTTCACCTTTCTCTCTCCCTGTGTGTGTGTTTGTGCATGTCCTTTCACACACACACAACAGTGGCTCAGCTGTAGTCCTGTATGGCTCAGTTGGCACAGTGTGGTGCTTACTAAGCTAAATTCATGGGTTCAGTTCCTGTTGGGCCTGCCAGAAGAACTAAGACTATATTAAAAATCTATTTCAGATATGTTAGAAAATACAACAACAACAACGGTGGAAGTAAAGAATTGGTTGGTTGGACAGTCCACCACTTGGGTCCAGATTAAAATATTTCATCCATTGATGGTTCCATGAACGCACCATCATCAGGTCAAACATGTCCAGTACTTTGGTTTATAAAAACATATATTCAAAAGTAATGACATTCCCACAAGCCACAGTTTGTGTTTAATGTGAATTAGCAGATGTTAGCATGCTAACACACTAAACTAAGACAGTGAATGTTGTTAATGTGGCATTGATGCGTTCCATTTGTACTGGGAAGCCGGAAATCGGAACTGGGAATGACGTCACACCCAAGTTGACCACGTTCCAGTACAACATGTCGGAAAACCAAGTTCTAGCCAGGTTAGCTTTGGTAGCAATAATAGTATTTTTGTGTACATTACTACTCATATAAAGTTAAAGTTAAATTCACACCTCACGCCGTCACTTAATTGAATACACTCAATACACAAGGATGATGTTGCTACATCCTTTACTTGGCCTGGTATCAGCAGTAGCCTGTGGTGGCTAGTGTTAGCAAACACAGATAGATATGGCTGTGAAACTGTTTTCACTGACTTTATAACTCATCTCTAATCATGCAACTGTTACAATGTTTAGTCATCAATATCCTGTAACACTTCTGGCCACAGTTTAGCAAAAGTGACACCGTCTCGCTTTTAAGCTACCAATATTTTGACTGAGATGTTGTACTTGATATGTTGGTATACTGTATTCAAAACTGAATTCATTGGACAAGGAACAAATAGCTTATTTTAACACAGTGTGTGAACAGCTAAAATCATAACATATTTATTTGATCATAGAAACATAATTATCAGTTATCACCTCTAGTAGCGTGCCTCACCATTTTAAATTTAGAACATATCGTTACACAAATAATTCAGTAAGCAAATATCCTTATGCATGTGTGTGTGTGTGTGTGTGTGTGTGTGTGTGTGTGTGTGTGTGTGTGTGTGTGTGTGTGTGTGCGTGTGTAGATGTCTCCCTCTCCCTGTAAAGATGCTCCAGTGTGTACACACCGATGCCTTCCCTCCTCACACATGAGGGCAGTGTGAAAACGGAGGCGGGAGAGCAAAGCTGTCCTGATTTAGCGCTGCCGTCTGTCCTGTGCAGGCTTGCCAACATGCGGACGATACATTAACAATTTAAGAACATACACAGGCTCCATTTATTTTGTTCTATGTGTAAGATACAAGTGTTACGGTGACACTGCACTGGAATAATGAATAATTAAATAATCTCATAAACTGCTTCGCAAAGCCTCAAATTCCAGTATAGAGAAACTGACATTTTGGCATTTACCTGATGAAGCCTAATGTAATAAATAAATATCCCACAGTAGGTAAAGGTTTGTACGACTAATATCGTAGCTAGAGGAGAGTCAGACCCACAGACGTGGAGATTAAAACAATGATGTGATTATTACACTGATTCATTAGAACAGGATTACCTGTTCATGTGACATATGGGAAATCGATAGTCACTACAACATATTTCATATGCAGCACGGCAACACAAACGTGCACTTACACACAAATTGCACTAAAGTAAATAGACAAATCACTAACTGGCTCATGAAGCACATTTTAAAATGCTTTATTCAGACAGGGATTACTCCTTCTCACAGGGAAGCTCATCTCCAAATAAAGTTAACCTTTCAATCAATCCTCTCACGTATATTTTCTTACGCAGGCCAGGGACCTCCTGGGTGAAACGTTGTGCTGATCAGTTTGTTAGGAGTTTATGTTAGGATATCTTGAGACCTTTACAATACAATCAACACAATCCCTGCACTCAATTGGAAATAAATGAATGATTGGGAATGATATTTAAGGGCTTTGGCATAAATGTTGTTGAACTCCTCCGACTGATTTCTTTGAATTTAGAAAAACAATGTTTCCCACAAACAAAATATAAAGTCTGAATCAAAGTAGTGAACAAAGTAGCATCTTTTACATAGTCCGATAATCTGTGTAATCTGCAAAAGACCGGAAGGACAGCATTTTATCTGACAAAAAAAAGATTATAATTCCAGTTTAAACTCGCCAAGAGAGACCAGGCTCTTTGAGGTATAAATCAGTTTGCAGGATGTTCAGTATGGCAGTAGTTTAAAAAAAGTGCAATTTAGTATTGACCCACTTCACAGGTAACACAATCAACAAGTGAAATAAGGCAGAATATAAAAGGATAGTTTGGATTTTTGAACAGGAAGAACCAAAACGTTAAAACCTTAAAGGTTTTAAACTCAGATGCACCATCTGAAAGTACTGACCTGGTGATTTTGTCGGTGCAGGACATGGTGATGAGCTGCTCGCCCTGCAAGACGCCGTCCCACGTCTGGACGGGCCCCCGACATCGCACCGGCACCGTCCCCTCGCCTGACTCGATTTTGGTCCGCAGGTGGCTGCGATGTTTTCTCATGAGGTGTCTGCTGCTGTGTACTGCCAACACAACACACACAACCACAGCCTGAGCCTCATCACTCTACATTATGTCCTTTCTTATTACACAGCTTTGCTGGACACCCAACTTAATTAGTTATTAATGAAGCTGTTATTTCAGATTTCAGATCTAATCACATCAATAAGCAGTCAAGATTGATTTAGTAGATTTCTGATCTAGTTTACTGAAAATGCACCAGGTCACAAAGACACCAAGTAAACATTTTACAATATTGCTTTTATTATACTATAGAAAGCGATCCATGACGTGGTACACATCAGGTCTTAAGTGTTACATTCGCTCTATAATTAGTGCTGTTCTCAACTACTAATTATTGGAGTTCACGTGTAACTATCTGCAAGTAATTAGCAAAAGAAACTGTTTATCCAATATTGTGTTAAGCCAATAAACAATACTATTATTTAACTATTATTTAATAAGATGGAATGCAGTGAAGGACAAACATTTCATTTACAAAAGCAAAAGTTTAAATGAGTTTAATAGAATCATTTAGGAGATTAAATGTATTCTCTTGGGACCGTTGACTGTCTAATTGTTAATGAAGTAAGCATTAGACTGGATGTACGGAGAAGGAGGGAAGAGAAGGAACCATTTCCCAGGATCACTTCGGATCCTTGATGAAATCAGGATTGTTTATATTAGGCATGGTGTGCCGTAGTATTGTATAAATAACCAACAGTACAAACCCTCCACTTTTTAACCACATTAGTGAGCGCACAGGCCCTTGATCCATTAAAACCACTTTCATGTGGTTTCATGTGGGTTAGGGTTAGTGTTAGGCAGCATGACCTCTACGAGCGCTAATATTGCTAATTAAAATCTATGGTATGCAAAAACAGTCTGCATAGTATCAGAGCAAAAGACAGAAACAATTCAGACGGAGGCATGGGATAAATTACAGATATTGTTTTCATGCTTTCAGTAAAATCAGTGTGGATATCTCCCTAATAAGGTGACAGAGTCTACATATATAATCACTGTTTTTGTTTCAATAATCTCTTACTTCTTGAAGCTTAAACTCTCCTTCTCTCTTCCTCCATGGCTGATGTGACAGCAGCTAAAAACTTAAGCCCCGACTTCCAGCTCAGAAATGTTTAAGAACAGTCAGGAAAAAGGTACTAAGTAATTTTCTAATCTCTGAGAGCGCACTGCAGAACATTTAAGAGGTTTAATGACCAAAAATGTCAAGTTCAAAGGCTTCTCCAATGACAGCGTCTCATTCCGTCCTCACTGGTTTCATGAAAATCTCCCCGTGCACTGCACTGTAGTGCATATTAATAGAGTTGAATAGCATGTTCAGTCTGTGATAAAAGGAGCGGGGAAATATATACATTCTACTGATGGGAGCCGCAGTCCAGATTACATTTCTAAACTCATAGGCAGAAAAATGCTGGGCAAACTGTCTAAATGAATATACAATTTATTTTCAGTGGGTAAGCAAGAAAATGTCATCTAGTCAGCACAGCGTGGCTGAAAGAGGCCATAGACGGGATGTGACATGAAAAGGATGCCAGCTCCTTGACAGTGTCTGGAGAGGGAAAAAAAAGCCGAGCAGTGGCTTTCAGAATATCTGCCAGAGAAAATGATCTCTCTATAAACCTGACAGACTGAATGAGAAAATGACAGTGATTACATTATATGGGAGTGCTTGCTGAGTATTACAACTGACTTTATTTTGATCTCTTGTCTGCCATGTCAACCTATGTAAAACAAAAGAAAGTGAAAAGCCCGGTCCGGTGTCTTACGGTCAGTGGTGATTTCATAGGGCGAGTTGAGCCTCCCGTCCCCACACGGCGAGGTGCTGATGTACATGTGGAAATGGACGTTGTCTCTCAACCTGTAGCCGCACTCCTTGTGCCGCACAAATATCGACTCCTCCCAGTCCTCTGGCCTTTTACTTTAAGAGAAAAAGGCAAACAAAAAAAACAACAAGTACGAGGGAGACTGATGAGAAAGGTAGCACCATTTATCACAGCATAGGAAATAGATTTCAACTTTTCATTTCCAATGATGAAGTGAGGCAGGGACACAGAGAGATGGACACTGGCTGTCTCTCTGACCACAGGCCATCCTCCTGCTGTCTCAGACTGCTGGACATTACTCAGGCTGTCCAACAGTCTCAGGGGAAACAGGGAAAGTGGGTTCAATCTGTGGTCTATACATGCTTTGCATTTGAGTTGTGAAGGTGTCATCATGAAGGTCAACTAAATTGGCTTAGTTAAAATAAAGGTTAAATATAAAACAAACATGCAGGAAAATTAGAAATGTGTTAAGTGCAGCATGGATTCTGCTGGTACTGTAAATACACAGCTGGTATGGTATGTTTAAACCATAGACTGTATAAAAGAAATGGACGTAGCCACCATGATGTCACCCATTGGTTTGTGGACTACCATTTTGAAAACTTTAGTTTAGCATTTTGGCCGTCGCCATCTTGGTTTTTTGGAGCCAGAAGTGACCATATATGGATTGAAAGCTGAGGAGGGATACATATTGCTACACCGCTATCCTGATTGACAGCTCGCCCTGGTAGCAACTTGTCAATCACAAGGTAGCCACGCCCTAAAGTGTACCTTTCTTTATCGTCTATTTTACTGTATTTTAAAGATAAGACCATAATTAACTAAATGAACATGGATTAGTGATAAAATAGAGTTATAATAACTTTTTAAGACAGTTAAATAAATAAAAAAGCTATTTTCCATCCATTAACAATAAACTGAATACTTGCAATAACTAGGTGACACATAATCTAATCCAGTTTAGAAATCTGGGTCATTGATTCTGCTGTGAGCAGGAGCAAGACACACACATAAGTATATACACATTGTATATTTAAACTACGCATCACAATGCAAAGCACGGCTGCACTCTTTATATAACCTCTCCTCCGTCTCCGATGTCCTTTCACTGAGTGTAAATATGGCAGTTCTGGCATTTTGTTTGGTCATTTCATTATGAGTTATCTTCCCCATTAGCCATTTTACTCAGCCGCAAAGTCTCTGTACCTGCCACCCAGCATTGTGCCAAGACAAAAAGTCACTGCTGTGTATGCAAATATGACATTCAACGATCTAGACTTCTAGCCACTAATCTGATGAATCAGCCTTGCTATCGAGGTCCTCGGGGAGCTCAAAAACACAATATATGCTTATATATATATATATATATATATATATATATATATATAGGCAAAACTCATCAAGACCGTCTCTTGATACTGGTCAAACTATCTTGGAGAGTTTGTGTGCACTGACGCCGTAAAGGTTACAAAGGTACACAAAGTAGGTACATTTAAAAACAAATAGGTCAATGAAAACCTGAGCTGAACCCGGTGAGTGTGTGTTGTTTGCTCAGTTAACTAAAGGGAACAGCACACATATGGCCCGTTGATTATTGAAAAGTGTCTGGTGAACAAAGCAGTGCTGTTTCCATGGAGCTTATTATAGAGGAGAGGGCAATTTTTGGCACTGCAGCCGGAGGTCACAAGGAGATATTTAATGCTATTAAGCACACTGTAATGCATAATGTAATGTACTGCATGTTAAAATAGTTGGAGGCACCTTGGAAACAAAAGTGTGTGTTGGCAACAGTCTAACTTACTGACACCACTCAGATATGCATTACCTGATGGAGTACATTTATTAAAGCAAAGACAATTCTGCTTACATGTTTGTGTATAAGTAATAATAATAATCAAATTCTGTAATATATAACAATGCAAGACTAAAACGTGGCATTTTGGATGCATTATAAGTATTTTAATTTTATTAAAAATGTTTTACTTTATTTTGGCATTTCCATTCAGAGTAATAGGTACAGCATATACGGGTGATATCTCACATTCCAGTATTGTTATTTTAAAATACTAGAGATCATGTAACATTTGGCCATCAGTCAACGATTACAGGATAACATCATCAAGTGGAGTCATTAAGTAATTTAACTGACTCAGTAATGTCATTACATCTGTTTTCTAAAATGAATTTACATTTAGCCACTTTAAAGTCCAACTAAGATCATATTTAGTCATCGCTTCTTGTAGTCAAAGTTAATGCTAAAGTGTTTTGAAATCTATTGTTAGTATTTTTTTATTACTTTAAAGAGAAAAAAAAAGGTCTTTAAGGAAATATCACAAATGCTCCTTTTTGTCTCAGTGGGCTGGAGGGGCGTGTCTGTGTGTGATTGAAAGCAGCTGGCAGGGTGACGGTGTTGCGCAGTAGAGAATGACAGACAAAGTAAGTGAACTTGTGCTGTCGCCTACATGTCATGGGGCAGCATGCTCCAGCCATTTGTTAGACGTATTGAAGAGTAAAGACCACACCAGACAGAAGTGACATCAAGCTCATCCAGCCTGCAGACAGACGTTAGCAGACCCCGGTAAATGTTTGTTTAGCCATTCCTTCAAAAACCTAAGGTGCAGGACTAGACTTGTGTTTATGTTTGTAAGTAAAGGAGACTTTAGCAAGAGACTTGTGTTGTATAGCAGACCATCTGCTCTGCCTATGACAGAACGCTGATGTTATTAAAAGATTTGATTGGCCGTATCGAATTAAGGTCGGGACGGGAACAATATTCTGTCCTACCAGCCACCATCATATGAAATATACATGTATCCCTTATGATTTCAGATTGTTTCTCAAAGGTGAACACAGGACACAGAAACACAAATGATTTGCAGAGCAGATATGTATGCTGCAGCACAGACAAACTGCAAGTTAATTAAAATGTTGTTACTGCAGAAAGCAGCAAAACCCCCGAGTGTATTGAACTGAGCAACGGTGTGTTTTATTACAAATAAATATAATAATTTAAAAATAAATCTGTAAAACAAATAATTTGTCTTTTAAAAGTTACACAGTTTTGCTTTAAGTATATTTAGCTGATAATACTTCTGTAAAATGTTGAACGCAGGACTCAATGCTTGTCCGTGTCTCTTTCTACATAAACCTCCACATTAGATGATCTTCTTCTCACATCAGTTGACACAATCAATGGGCCAAACTCAACAATAATTCAGTGTAATCCTTTCATTATTTTCAGAGTTAAAACTAATTTAAAGAATCTGCAATTCATGTCGGATCACATGTAGATTGTCAGCAAAGCGTGAGATGAAGGCGATTGATTTTTCAATAATAAGGCAGCCTTACAGACTATCAATCAACTAGTTACAGCGAGCATTATCGAGCTACTTCAGCGGATTAAGAATGTAAATGCTACAGGGGTTTCAAAGCTGCCGAACATGTAAGTACAGCACTCGAATAATATCTATGTGTCTTAAAGATACAGCAGAAGATCAATCTATTACCTTAAAAAGAGTTCAAGTTGAGAGTAGAGGAAGCGTAGCAGGGCTCTGCGGGCCGTCACTTCAGCATGACAGTCATTGACCACTTGTCCCTGGTCACTCAGATACTCCCCGTTGATACACTTGGTGCCCGTGGACAACGCCACCACCTGGGCATGTCTCGGGTCCAGACCTGTTGAACAATTACAGACAAACGCTCGCCTTAATTTGCTTGTCATTCGTTCCATTGGCTACATTGATTCCTTAATCCAATAGTTTAATAGAAGCCCTCAGTGTTTCATTTCTAATGCATGTCCTTCCTTTTCCAGATTAAAGAATGAAATCTGGGATCAGGGATTCATTTTCTATCAATAAGGTTATGCTCAGTGTACTTTCACACTCTGCACATGTGCAAATTTTAACACTTGTGAATATACATTTGGTATAATTGTGGCAAAAATGTCCTAACTCTACTTTGTATAAAACATTTTCACGTCATGGCAAGTGTGTTTTAGAGAGCATAAAATAAAAGACAGGAATTGATAAGAAAATATTATTCAATTTAAAACACAATGCAGCGATGGCAGCAACCATTAGCTGCGATGGGTGGATGGAAAAAAACAACCTCACACTGAAATTGGTCTCTAACTTGATACAGTGGAAGAGTTCCATTCGCTCACAAAGTGAAATTAAAAAAAGGAAAGAGCAGGGTAAAAGGGTCAATCGGACAGATAACTTTGTAGTTATTTCCATAACCACAGTTCTCTGAGTAGCATGAGTGAGCATATCTTCAGAAGCACCTATCACACCACACCAGCCAGGATTAGCTGGATCCAAGGAGTGATGGAGGGAAAAGACTTTCCACCTCGAAACTGGGCTGGCACCACACGTTCTCATTCAAAGAGTTAACCTCTTTACAAACCAGGAAAGGAGGAAGAAACTTGTGACTATATGGTTGCTTTTAAAGTGATGCAATGAGCCAACTATTGACATGTGTGTCCACAAAGATCTATAGCCGAACTGAGCCATCGTTCTACTGCCTCACTACGTTTTACAAATACCTTTGGAGCAATAGATACTGAGAGTTCTACTTCTGAGAAGAAAATCCTGATATGTCCTCTGTGGGTGGTACACCGGGATACAGATATCTATAACATCAAATCAAGTAAGCCAATCACAAAGGCCTATAAAACACAGCAGCGAGCCAGACTTTGAAGGAGGCTTCAAAGCCTTCTGCTACCTACCTTGAAGTAGATAAAACACTAATGTTTCTGGCTAGAGGTTTTTGATGAGCACTGGTGTCATGTCAGCCAAATATATGGGGGAAGGGTTACCCTCCCTGACATTTAGGGCCTCCATCCAAGTGGCAATCTCCAAGTCTGAAATGTAAAGCCAATGCGAGGGTGCCTTAAACTTACATTCTCTCTAATATCCCTTCATTTAGTAAATGATTGTTCTATTCAGAGTAAAATAGACGATAAAGAAGGGTATTTAGGGTGTGGCTCATTTGTGTTTGACAGGTCACTAACACAACCCTTCAACCCTTTCAGTGTTTTCACTTTTCTAAGGGTAATTGTAACTTGTAATTTTGGTCGCCTAAAAATGTCTTGTTCAGTGTTCAATGGTACTTTGCCCCACCCTCTCACGTCACCTTTGGTTGCAAGAAAATAAGATAGTGAAGGCCAAAACCCCAAACTCAAGGCTTCAAAACCATAGTCCACAAACCACTGGGTGACAGCAAGATAAAAGCTTTAAAGAGGTCACATTCTCAACGTGAGACATGAAGCCAATGCTCTGAGAGAGATCACAGATAACAAAGTCATCCTGTCTCACGTTGGTTATCCTTTGAGAAAAAGACACTTTTCTCAGTGAGGATTCAGGCCAGTGCAGGGCCGTGTGAGAGAACCGACTGACAGACAGACAGAGGTGGTGCAGAGGCTGGATCAGCACGTTAACGGCATGCCATTCCCTCCTTGGCTGACACAAATCTCTCTCATCGCCCCTGAAAGTCAGGCTTCGTTGGCTTCTGGCAGACCTGCAGGCATTGCCGGCCCGGCACATGAGCTTTTATCAGCCTCGGCCCAGATGGCACTGCGGCGGTAGAGTCCTGACACCTCCACTGATGAGGAATGAGAAGGAGGGCAAGGGAGGAAAAAAGTTATGGGAGGTGTAGTGTGTGGAAAAAAAGAGCATAGAGGAGAAAAAGAAAGGAAAGTCGAAGGTAGGGTTGAACAGGTTCAACTTTAACTCCAAAAACTACTGCGGAAAACTTCAAATAATATTTGGATTATTAAAATCTGCAATTATTGTACTGTGCTATTTGTATCATGTGTAACAGCATCAAAGTAAACCGATGCCTACTAGGTTTAATTTGTCTTTTTTTGTCAGTAGACTGAAATAATTTCACTTGTTTCCAAACAGTAGTGGACAGATCTGTTTCATTTTCAGAGTTCACAAAACTAATCAAACTATTTCATCACACTGAAACGGTTCTGTGTTGGTATTACTTAAACCTGCAATAACTGATATGTTATAAGAGACAGTGGGAAACAAGCTGTAAACACACAGCATCACCTTTTAAGTGAATATGGCAAAGTTGTAACATCCTGCTGACTGTGCATAATGTATTTCCTGTTTCAGTTCCTGCCTTTGTGTGTCTCCCACCTCCTTGATACACCTGCTCTCATTACTCACCTGCCCCTGATTTTGCCATCAGTCAACCCCGTTTATCCACTCCCTTGTTTTCCCTGTTCCTGTCAGATTGTCTTTGTTTGTCCTTGTGAGTTCATTGCTCTCCAACAATTTCCTAGTTTCTACGCTTTTTGATTTAGCCTTGTCTTTTGGTTTTTGGATGTTTGCCTACTCCATGCCTGGATTTATCTGCTTGGTTCGTACTGACCACCTGTGCATGACTGCCTGGTTCCTCAGTAAACTTTACCTTGTGTCCTATGTCTGTCTCTGCATTTGAGTCTCTGCTCAGCCTAGAATCATAAAATAACCAACATAAGAGACTGCCAGTTTTAGAAATGATAAGAGTCTTCTTGCCAGATTTGTTTTCAGGACTTGGATAGATCCTTTTTATAAATAAAATGTTTAACATGCCCAAAAGCAACAATTGAGGACACTGAGTTCAGAAAAAAGCTTGTTTTAATTAATGGTTCATGTTCACTGCTTCTCTTGTGAGTTATTTTTCCACGTACATTTTGTGCTAGCATCGCACCTTTTAGTTGGGATGCAAACATATCATTAACATAATTATGTATACACAGCTTCAGAAACGCATCATCCTGTGCATGCCACTGTGTGCAGTTATCAATCATATGTGTAAACAGTAAGATAATACATTCTATCAACTCTTGGATCACACCTCTAAAACATCTTTCAGCAACCTTTGTTGTAAACACCACTCATGGGGGAATAGTAAATGAAGGTCTTTAAAATAACAGTTTAAACATTCTGTATTGTGCTGCAGCACAGAAAACAACACTTCTAGTTCAACTATTGGCATTCCCTGTAAGCATTGCACCCCAATTCTAAAAAGGTAACAGACTCAACCAATTTCATTCTCTTGCTTTTCCTTGCCGTTCCACTTTGCGATTGTTTAGATCAATTTTGCAGTGGATAATTTCTGCTGTGCTGCTCACTACCCTGCCATGAAATTGCCACTGAGGTTGCCTTTAGTTTGCGGGAGTGAGGAGAGGAGGAGGAGGATGGATGAATGAAAGAGAGAGAGACACACAGAAGAGATAGAGCCCCACAGGCAGTGCGCTGTTTTTAAACTAGGAATAATCAGCTGCATCACAGAAATACAAAAAGAGAGGGTCAAAAGGAACAAGGTAGAGTGGAGTCAAAGGCCTGAGGCACTCTTCACACACAAATACATCTGTTACTAGTGATTCAAAGATGTCACACCCCAGGATAACGGCACTGTCAAAAAGCATGTTCATCACAGACTGAGACCTGGAACTACTCACTATGGCAACTGCACTATACTGTTCAATGCACAACACTGTCAAGGGCCTTTAACAGGAAAACAAAGCACACAGAGCCTCACTATGGCAACTGAGGAGGTAAACACACTTTGTGACAGCACATGGAACAGAGGTGCAGGTATCTATTTACCACTGTATTTTGATGACTACTCCTGCACCGAAGCGGAAAAGTGAGTAGGGTGTGTGGTTACACTCAAGCAAAGCCAGGCAATTTCCCTGTCAAATATTAAAGGGAATGTGTGCAGGCCGACCAGGTCAAAGTGTGAGCAAAATGCACTCATATTCAAGTGATCGACACGCAAACAATAATAATATTCCTTTTTTGAGGATTATTTGTACACTGGATTTTTTCAGCTGTGAGGATTCTGGTTTCCTCTTGAGAGAAACTTTTGTGGCTGATCCAGTCCACCCCGCTCCATCCATCACAATATTGCTTGGCATAGACATACAGCTGAGGTCATTTCATTGGTCATGACTGATGTCAACAGTTGTGACAATGTGTTTTCCCCCTGCTTCCAACTGTGTAACAACTATACCCTGCACACCTGCTCTAAACAGAATTGATTGTCCCTTGTGCCACCGAGTCACAAAAACAGAGTCGAGGACATCACTGTCTCTGCTCTGAGAACTAAAGACTATGGTAAAACTGGAAATATTTTTGCTGAACCAGTTTTTTTTTTCTTACCTTAGAATGTAACAAATACAGCATATGCAGTATTACTTCTGTGTTTCTGCTTAATGTTCCATTACTAACCTCAAACTACACTACACTGGTTCTCCATGTGCCGTCTGCATGCTGGCTCTCAGTCACCAGGCTGCATCACACAGCATTGCACAGTGCTGCAGCAGAGAGCCTCACCTAAATGTATATTTTGATTCTAAGAAGCCAGGCCCCGGATTCTCGGCCAGCACACATTAGAATGGTGCCACAAGGTCATCAACCAGCACACACACGGGGAAAAGGAACACTACAATCAATGGCAACGCTCCAGAGAGTGTGTGATAAGTGTAGCGCTGAGATGTCCAGACTTTTAGTCTCTAATAAGTGTCAAACTCCAAAAACACTGGATCCTACATGTTCCATAATGCAACTCATAAGCATCTTTTATTTCAACGTCCCCCGTCTCCTAAATGTCTACATTTTTCGAACTCCACACCTCCAGTTTGTAATGCAGGCTTTCTGATAAATGTTTTAGTCTCAAGCCCGCAACATTATCAGGGTCATTTTGAAAGCTCTCTGGAGAGCAACAGAAGACATAATAAAACTATTTTCACAGGCTGCACAGTACTCTTTATGACATGTACATTAAACGTGTGTAAAAATGGTGGAGTGCCCCTTTAATTTGTCTCATTTGGTATTAAAGATACACTGCGTGTTCCTGTATCCTTCATGGGAGAGGTGATGACTTAAATTTGAGGGTGTGTTAAAGGCATGTATCATACTGTAACACAGAGTGTACCAAAGGAACGCTAATAAGAATATATAATAGTTCAGTCTGCAGGTCAGTGCTTTGGATCAGCACGAGTATTCCTAACAGCTGACATACTGTACTCATGTCTTTTGGACTGTGAGAAGTGTATAATATTCAGGTACTTGTACTTGAGGATTTTCATATTAGGTACTTTATATGTCTATTAGACACATTTCTTAAGTTAATAAAGCACTTTACTTCTGCATTTATTTATCCACTATTGGTTATCTAGTAGATTAACGTGTAACATACATCACACAATCCATCATACAAAGTCATTTCAGTCTACTTTCTTAAAATAACTGAAAGAAATAACTTTCCTGGTTTCATTTATTTTCTAGGTCATAACTAAATGAGCAGCAATCCCTTAATATTTGTTCCTCTTAACATTCTCACATTTATTTCTAAAAAGAAATCTCGAAACTTTATATTTATTTAAATAATACTAATAAATAATTTTAGGAGTCAATAATTACTTTTTTGCAGTGCAAAACATAATATAAATCATCATATAAAATAAAAATGAGCTTTGCCCTGGCCAGCCTCAACATTACAATGCAGTATAATGCATAAATGATAATAATCCAATAACACATAATACAATATTAACACCATTATGCATAATTAATACTTTTTGATATTTAAGTACATTTTGGTGACGAATAAATACAAATTAGAATGCAGTACTTTTACAGTGTATTTACTTTTACTGAAGTAAAGGATCGGAACACTTTCCCCAGCACTGCAAGAAGCTGGAGATACCCGAGCAAATACCAGAACCTCCAAAAGGCTCCAGCAGGTGCTGGTAGGGCTGGTTAATGCTTACCAGTGAGCCGCCGCGGACTACTGCAGAAACTCATCGTCAACTTCAGCAAATATCTACAATATATCAGGGATCAACAAAAAAGTGAAACGTGGCGACAAATTGCAAAAAATAAAAATAACTTTACTGGCCATCATTATTAGGAGCCACTGGGGGAGCCAAAACAGAAACATCCATATGAATGACATGACCATGAACTTTACAGTGATGCATTATTAATCAACAGACAAAGTTATTATCTGAATTCCTTTATTCTCTATGGTTATAAAACAGGGAAAATGTTTCTTAATAAGTCACCCATTATCTTTGAACACCAAAAAGCAGATAACATTTTGTTCTAATGCAGAATCTAGGTCAACATTTAGTAAACTATCGTACTGAATGCTATTTAGGTTGAGCTCCATGAATCTTATCTTTCACGTGTTCTTTCATCACAAGATGTTGGATGATTACACTGGATGTCATCCAACGTGTGTCGTCTGAATAACAGTAAATCCCTGAAAATGCTCGGCACTTACAGAGAAAACAACTTGGCAGGGGCAGAGACTGCACCCTGTTGAATCTTTATTAGTTTAAAAAGCAACAGTGAGGAACATATAAGGGTGTCTTTGTGAAAGGCTGCTGAAGCTCTCAAATCTCCCTCTCTCTGCTGCAACACACCCTGGGCATATCTCTGATATTTCCCTTTTTGGCCCTTATCAAGCTGTTTTGTCGCCGGATGTGATTATTAAACGTTACAATTTGAGGCAGCCGGAAAAGCAGATAAAGAGTGGAGGAAAATCCCTGTTTGAAAATGGATATGCAGACTAAGAACCTTAGCTTAACAGTCATTTGTAATCAACTTGTTTGGAACCCTTTGCTCTCATCTCTTTCTTTGAGTCCCTGTGGTATTTTCTCATCACCCTGCTGAATAAAAAAGCCTCAGAAGACGCTTCTCTCATCCAATCCAACAAACAACTTACAAAAAAAAAAGGAGGAAGGCGGTTGTTTTCTAGCATTTTCCATGTGGACGTGCCTGATTCTTCATGTCTCTGAGCACATCTGAACACTGTTTACCATCTCCACACACCCACTGCTATCTCAGATCGATTCAAATGAGATTTTCCACACTATTTGAAAATCTGTGCTGACGGTTTACTTTGGCGGTCATGTCGCAACTCTCAGCCTGGTGGCGAGGCTAATCTCACACAGGTTGGGGCTCAACTGTCTCGGTGGGACTCCAGCGAGAGTGGGGTGTGGGGTGTGGGGTTCTCTGTCTGTCTACAGTTCAAAGACAGACCCAGATTAATATTCTTGAGGCAAAAGCAGAGGCATGAGACACAGAGAGAAAAGGAGAGAGGGGGTGGGGGTGGAGGGGGGGCAGAACAGGACTCCCCAGTGTTCCTGTCAAGTTGGGTGTCTGACTGCACAAACGTTGGCCACCACACCGCCGCCGCCTCACTGCGAATACTTGGCAGCACTACGTCTGGATCACTGAAGATAACATGTGCTATTAATAAACAAACAGAAGCAATTACCAGGAGGCAGAGGAGAGGAGAGGGATTGGATTAGGTCAGGACGAGCGCTGCTCTCACTGAAGTCTAAACTGATGAGCTGCAGCACTCCAAAGACAGCAGAGATACCGATCCCTCCTCACTGACCCCTGCAACCCCCCCAGCCTGCAGCCACACAGGGAGATAACACTGCTCTGTGTGTGTGTGGGAGAACGCCACATGTGAGAACCTGTTGGCATTTGTGTGTACGCTCATTTGTATATTATACAAAATTAAAGGCTTTTGTTTTTTAATATTACTACCGCCGTATGTTATTCTGTCTAACATAGCTGCTTCACCTGTTTGTTTGTTACCTTGTTCCCCCATTTCTTGGGGTCAAGGGGATTATTACCTCCACCAAAGAAGAACCCATTATTAATGGAGCGGATGTGAATCACAGGGCGGATACACACATTATTGTTCACTAATAGAAACAGCCTTGTCCGGACGTCTGTGCTCTCAGACAGCCCTTCTAGTTTTGGTAAGTGCCAAATGTTGGGTGAGCGTTCCATTATCTGTGGTCTTTACAGAACGTCAAATAACATGGCAGAGTTTTGTGTCTTGAATTCAGATATCCTCCATCGCCAAAGACAAGGACACAAGACCGTTTATGTACGAGGTTTTGGGTAGTAATATTATGTGTTGTTGGCCTGTAAGCATATTTCAGAGCTGGATGACAACTTTGTTATGTAAACATGAATTCTACTTATACATTTCTTCCCCTTTCACCTATGATTTTTGATCTGATGAGGAAAGTTATATGTGCGTTGCCTCTGCAAATGAGTCATAACCAGAGCATGAAACCAATTTTTTCATCAACTACGCAGAATTTCAGCAGCCAATATTATTTATTTGCAGTCAAAACCTAATTGAGCTTATGTTGGATGCAAGCTAAACTGCCCACAGACTGCTTAGCCACAAGCAAAAAGTTGGCAGAAAGCAGGTGTTAATTTCAAGTGTGATATTATATTATATATCAGATTTGAATGAGATTATGATAGAGACTGCAATAAAACACTACTTGATAAATGGTGTGCATCACAACCTCACCCAGGAGGTGTTCTATCTATTCTGTTACACAATCTACATTAAAATATCTATTTAGTATTGTATTATTGAAATATCTGTAGAAATATGTATTTTTACAGTAGATGTAAAAACTGGCATTGATATTTGCTGTGATAAATATAAATCCCAGACTGCAGCAAGACATTTATACCCAGCACAGAATTGAATACAGAATTTAAAAAGTTTTTTTACATTGCTTTACATATACAGCAGTACTGTTACTATACTATATATAGCAGGGGTTCCCAAACTTTCTGTGGCCAAGGCACACCAAAGACCAAGCCAAAATCTCAAGGCTCACCTGAGTTCATATCCGGGCAAAATCCCCTCTGTAACACATCGTGTCACTGTTATCACTCCGTGAACATTTATTGAGCCTAGTCCTTGTAAGAAGCTATTCTCCTTCACACTAGCAGAGAGCCTTTGATGTGTCACACCATGCACAAATGGCTAAAACGGCTTCGCTTTGACAGATTTCTTTTTTTAATGATTGTTTTATTTATATTTAGGCCAAAGCATATAAGACCTATTGTTTCTATATTGTGAAGTGTGTAGGACAAAGTACCGATAAAGTACAGTGTTTCCCTGCGCTGGCACACCATTTGGGAACCACTGATATATAGTATGGTATAGTACATATACCATACTATCTGTATACATACTAAAGTTTAGCATTTACATTTTTCTTTAGATGTAGATGTCTTTCTCTACACAAACAAACGCACAATCAAAATCTGCCCATTAACAGCAGATTTAAAAATACAACGGCTTGTTTTGTACAAAGTTCACGCGAGATGTTCCTGGACTTAGTACACATCATTGTGCTATAAGAGATGTGTAGTGCATCAAGAATTGCACAAACTGCATGGGTCTGTGTGTGCAACCACCACACACGAAAGGCGAATGTGTAGTCATAAGTCATTGTTTCGTGCTACAGGAGAGCAGCAGTGTGAGGGTTCCTCCTCCGCGCTGTTCCTTCTGTGTGTCTCTCAGTCGGGTTTCAGATTAAGTTTTAAGATCATCTAGTTAAGATTTCCACTGTGGCTTCTGGAACTCCTGTCAAATCTGCCTGAGCA